>NW_024427107.1:35712104-35852675 GCF_017311325.1 Ursus maritimus | reverse complement strand
ACTCCCCCCCCCCCCACCCGTAGACTTTTCGTAGCTTCTTTGTTATCAAAGAAGCCTTTTTTTTTTTAATGTCCTAATCTGGTATTGCACTTAGTAAAAGTCAATTGAAAAGACGATTGTGTTTTTATCTTACGGGAAGAGAGACTAGTGCTGACACTAAAGAAGATAATTTTTTAAAAATCATCAGATGGGGTGGATAAATAAGTTAAATATATTCCATGCCTTAAGATAATTTAGTAATTTAAAGTTTTATTAATCTTCCTGCTTAATCTGTATTAAAGATGAACTGTTTCTCTATTTCTTTACTGCTTTATTCCTATGAGAATAATATTCCCTTTCAAGTAATAAAGGGGAACTCATCAAATTTTACAGAAAAAAGTTTTAAATTTTAGAATTAAAGATCATTTAGACTAGATGCTTTTATATCTTTTACCTCTAGAAAACAAAACAAAAATAAAACTTTTGGAGAGGCAGACACTGCAAAAAATTGACAACTTTTATGTAATCCTACATTCTTTTTCTTTTCAACTTTTTTTCTATAAACTAATGCCAATAAAGGGAAATTTTTTGTCGAAAAATTAGTTCAAAACCATTTCAAACTTACATGGAAAAGTGTATTTATTGTTTTTATAACAAAGTATCTCAACACAAGTCAACAAACATTAACAATTTCACTTAGTTCCTGCAGATGAATGGTTTAGCTGGGCAGTTCTGGCTCATCACCAGAAATTACAGTTAAATTACTGGACAGGGCTGTAGTCCTCTAAGGGATTAACTTGAGCTACAGGATGTGCTTCCAAGAGGACCTCCTCACTTGGCAGTTAACTAGAGGTCTATCATAGACCTCTCTATGGAGTTCATGACATGACCAGTTGGATTCTCCCAGAGTGATCAAAGAAAAGGGTCATGAAACAGTGAACGAGAGCACCAAAGATGAAGTACAGTGTCTTTGACTTACTACTGAATGGGACATACAGTCCCTCTACCATAATCTAGCGGTCACACAAATCAACGTTGGTACAGTGTGAGAGTGGTTCCATGAGTGTATCAATACCATATGATAGGGATCATTGGGACCATTTTGGAAGTAGGCAGTTGTAATTTAGTAAAATTTGATAGTATAAAATGGCATGAAAAGCAATTTTAATCATATTCTGTTGGAAAGTAGACCTTTAAAAAATAATCCTTCAAATGTTTTAGGGACAGATATGGTGATTCTACCATATAGAATCTGAGAATATATTTCTTTTGCCTATTTTGAAAGATTCATTTATGATCATATATTGAGTAGCTTTGTGTTTATTGTAGATGATATATTCAGTGAATGACAGGGAAGAAAGATTTCATGAGCTGCTCTCATGCAGAAGAGAAGAGTGCAGCAAAAGAAATACATATCTGTATCCCCAAATCACAAGACAGAAAAAGCTCTTTCAGATCCTGGTGGGACTTCACTGACATGAAGTAGTCGATAGAAGCCAAGATTCCACACTGCTAGGTCACTGATACACTGTTCCATACTCCCACTGATACTGAAAACAGTTCAGGCTCCTGAACACTTCTATTTTTCCTACTCTAATAACATTTAGGGGAAATCATTTGCTTCATTTCTCCTCCGTGAAAAGAAAAGAGGATTCTTAGATAAATGAGAAATCAGAATTCCAGTCAGATCTTGATTTTTCCATCTTAAATTTATCATGTGAGACTTTCTTAATCACTGGAGGGAGACATGTTTGTGAGCTGGTTTTGGTCCAGAATTTCATTTTTAAAAGGAGAAATAATGTTAAAAAGCACACATATATTTTGTATAGTAAAGCAATGTTATACTTATTAGAGAAAAAAATATAAGTAAGTAAAATGTTAAAAATGTTACCCCCAATTCCACCACTGAGATAACAATATAAAGCTAATTTAAAACTTTTACATATACTCATTTATGTAAATAAAAATTCTGAAATCGTGTACACAAAAATTTTAATAAGTGTTACCTTGTTCTATGGATCTTACAATATTGAATCAATCTGAAATAAAGTAGATATTTTTGTTACCTTCATTATTAAAAATCCGAAATGAATATTCTAGAATACAAAATGTATTCCTTTTAAATTCCTTAAATATTTTCTTCTGGTAAATTCTTAGATATGCAATTTACAATGGCTTTCCAGAAATCTCCACAAATTTACATTCCTGCCAATTCTGCATCTTAATTTACATTCTTGCCAACTCTGCATCTTAGCAACATTTATTTTAAATTATCCAAAAGGCAAATGATTTTGTTTTAACTTCCAAATCTTAAGTAGTGAGTCTTTAAAAATATATTTGGTGTTTCATAATTTTGACTCTTTTAAACTGTTTCACCTTTGTTCTTCCCCTTACTGTTCTCCTTACAAAGGACTTGATTAATCATAATGCCCTTTAATCGTTGGTCCATTTTTTTCTCTATTTTATGTGTGTATATTTTTAATAATAAACATCAAAGTGCTCACCACATAACTCAGTAACTGAAATGTATCCAAAACTTTGATCTCTCAGTGGATATATTATCTTTTGCCTCCTCCAGAGTTAAACACTATTCTAATTTTGCATGGATTATTCTACTGTCATTTTAAATAGGAAGTTGTGCCGTGTTTAATTGTATGCCAAAACAGCATAATATTAATTTGTCATTGTTAGAGCTTTAGAAAAAGGATATTACCCAATATTTTACTAAGAATTCATTTTTTCCATGCAATATGTTAATGTTCAATATAGCATAATACTTCATTGTGTAAATATACCACAATTTATTACTAAATATCTTCTGTGTGCCTTTTGGTGGTTTTCATTTTGGGCTTATTATGAGTCCTTATGTGAATATTTTCATGTATGTACTTGTGCAAGAGATTTTCTAAAGTATGTAGACAAAAGTAATATTGATAGATCATAAGATACTTATCTGTTTAACTTCACAAAATAGTGCCAAATTGTTTTACAAAATGGTACTAATTTACATTCCTACTTTAGAATGTAAAGTAGCAATGTAGAAGATCTTTCTACAATTCTTGGTCTTGCCACATTCCTTAGTATTTGCCAACCAGATGTTAATAATATAGTTGTGGTCTTCATTTGCATTTACATCATTAGTCATACATATTTTTTGTTTTGTGAAATGCCTGTTCATGTAACCAGTTTTCTACTGGGTTCTTTTTTCCTTTTTGATGTGAATATGATTCCAAAGTTTTGGTATATATATATATATATATATATATATATATATATTCAATTTAATAAATATAATTTAATTTAATAAATATATAAAAATAATTATATATAATATATATAAAACAACTATTTTCTGCCATTTTCGGTCTTATTTCACTTAAGTGTGTTTTTTAATGAAGAAAAATTAACTGAAAAGTAGTTGAATTGATAAATCTCTTTGACATTTTTGTCTTGCTGAAGAATCCCTTTCTTATTCCAAGTTAAAAATATCTCCAGTTATCTTTTGTTCTCCTTAATGTTGCATGCTCTGCGTTCAATGTTCTTAGGCAAGTCTGGTCTTGAGGCAATCCTGTTATTTCAGGGATGCCCATGTTTTTCAGGGTTCCTTCTCGATGCTCACTTTTTTCAGCTCTGGCCCCGACGGTACGCTTACTCCATGTCCCTGGAAGAGAAGCCCAGGCCTCAGGTTGCCTTGGCCTCAGTTTGGTTGTTGGTTGTTATCTTCGAGGTTCCCACAGAGAATTCTCTCTTCTGTGAGACCAATGATATCTCAAACTGTGAGACATAGATGATGGGTGTAGCAGGTGTCAAGTGAGAGGCCTTTATAGGATTCCTACCCACTCATCTGGAAACAGATGACCAAGGGGTATATTTCTTTATCTTGCCAACTTGTAAGAGCTCCTTAAGAATCTTTTTTTATTTTGTGATAGTTAATTCTAAACATTGCTATTGCCTTTTAGATTTGATAGTAGTGTATAACTTTTTACATTTTAATGTTTTACTCAGCAATTTTGCCTTTATGATTTCTTTCCTTTTAGATTTCAGGAGAACTTACCTAGATAGAGAGGATACAGATTATTACATGTATTTCACTCTCCTATCTGGACAGGTTAATTTTTATATTTAAATCATTATTCTTCACATATTTCTCTCCATTTAATGAAAAAGGAAGGGATCTATATTTGTTTTTATCAAATGTACAGACCGATGATCAAACATTAACATAGAAAGAATATCCTTTACTTGGAAATGCTATCTACATAACACATATGGTCTCATTTAGATTTTATGTTCTTTTATACAAATCTTTTGTTTATTTTGCCACCAGGATAACCATCTCTTAATATCTAGTATAGTCTTCTCTCATTACTCTTGAAAATGTTCTCTTTTGTATATTTTTTTTTTGTCTTTTGAAGGAAACTTTAAAATTACTTTGTCAGTTTCCAAAAAAATCCCACTGGGACCTTAATTCAAATTGCATTGAAAATATAGATCAATTTAAGAGAAAATGGATAGCTTTACAGCCTCAAGTGTTCCTGTCCAAGAACATCGTATGTCTCTTCATTAATTCACACTTTCTTTATGTCTCTCAGTCAAATTTTCCTCATAAAGTTCCTCCAAATGTCTTCTAAAATTTATCCTTAGTCATTTCACAATTATGTTAATGTTTTAAACCTTTCATCAGTTATTCAGTAATACATGAGCTCATGGTCACTGTAAATCAAACAATACAAACATGTGAAACAAATTGAAGGTCTGTGTGAACAACTCTATGCAAATAACAATAACCCTTCTGCGCATATTTTAAGACAGACTTGTGTGTGTAGGTCCAGTGTTATTCTTTGTTAACATTTTTTTTTTTTTTTACAGATTTTATTTATTTATTTGACAGAGATAGAGACAGCCAGTGAGAGAGGGAACACAAGCAGGGGGAGTGGGAGAGGAAGAAGCAGGCTCATAGCAGAGGAGCCTGATGTGGGGCTCGATCCCGGAACTCCAGGATCACGCCCTGAGCCGAAGGCAGACGCTTTAACCGCTGTGCCACCCAGGCGCCCCTCTTTGTTAACATTTTTAACAGAATTAGGATTATACTATATTCTGGAATTTATGTTTTTGTTAAACTGAAGGAATGTTTTGGAGATAGTTTCCTAACAATTCATCCGGCTTCACTCCATTATTAGTCGCTGTATACCTTTCTGACATAAGGATTTATCATAATTGAGTTATTCTATTGGGGACTGTATATATAGTTTTTCCTTTTTTTTATTTCAGACAACTGAAAAATAAACCTCTAAATACAAGTATATTTATGCAAATCTTTATTTTTCTAAAGTAGGTTTTTAGAAAAATAATCATTGGGTAAAAGGATATGGTGCAAAATTGCTCATTATAGCTAAATGATAGCCAGTTTATACTTTCCAATCATTGTTGAAACTATTGTTAAAACTAGATCAATAACTGAGCAAACTTGATAGTTCATTATTTTATCTATTGACTGGTAATTAATGAAGTTGAGCATTTTATCCCTTTTTTTTTTGTTTGTTTTTAGCTCTGTATGTATTTTCTGCTTGCAATCTGTTTATATCCTTTACCATTCTTAACTACATATTCTTTCTCGTCAACTTCTCTTTATTGTGTAACTTAATCTCCCAATTCAACAGGAAATCTATTTCTTCCACCATACCACCTATTTTGATCTTACTATACAGAAGCTTCAAAACTTATATTGTAGAGTCTACGTTCCTGGGAGAAATTGGTGCAGTTTATTTTATTGTGTTGCTGCCGTGGTCCAGTTTATGTAGCAGGGATTTTAGTGTCTTATCACAAATAAACATTCCTCAAGTATCTTTTTGCTTACATTCCTCTCCTTCATTTAAGCTGTGGAATCTTTTGATGTTCCCTGAATTGGGCGGAGAGGGCATTATTTCCCTTTACTCACAGTTAAGGGTAAGTCCCCACTCGTAGCCTTTCAGGAAATGTTGAGTGGAAACTTGTTCTGCACGTCTACCCACCCCCAACCCTTGCAATGAAGATGATAGAGGCCTTTTCCTGCTCAGTAGTTTTCCTGTGGTTCTAAACTGTTTCTCCGTATTTATCTAAAGTGTGTGTGTGTGTGTGTGTGTGTGTGTGTGTGTGGAATAAGCCACATTATTTTGAGAAGCTTGATCAAAAGAAGGAATATTGCCCTTAGAATACCCATTTATTGTTATCAAATGCTTGCTCTTCTATCTCAGTTAATACTCCCTTAGAGGGGGTTCCTCATCTGTCCTGGTTCGTGCCTGCTTCCTCTCATTTCTTCAGTTTAGGTTTTTGAGGTGCTTTGCTAGGATACCTTCTATTCACTTCATTTATTTTTTTTTTAAAGATTTTTATTTATTCGACAGAGAGAGCACAAGCAGGGGGAGTGGGAGAGGAAGAAGCAGGCTCATAGCAGAGGAGTCTGATGTGGGGCTCGATCCCATAATGCCAGGATCACACCCTAGCCGAAGGCAGACGCCTAACCGCTGTGCCACCCAGCCACCCCTATTTACTTCATTTAGCATTACACTGCTTGCTTTAGGAAGGCAAGTGTTTTTGTGGATGATGACTCCGTTTTGTCTTATGCCATATGTATTATTTGAAATTATGGTTTGGATTCTGTAATTTACGTCAGTTATGCCCCTGAGGATTTTTATTTCTATTAATCATTTACTTTTTTCCCCCACTTCTGTGACTACAAAGTTTGAAAAGTAGCTTTTTCTGTTGAATTCCTTTTACTTCATTTTTTTTTCTTTGCTCACTACATTAGCGAGGCCTGGACTCAATCTCTGCATAATTCGATACTAAATTAACTAGAAATTAGGGAAAAGGGGAAGAAAGTAAGTTAACAGTAAAGGAAATAATTATAATAGCATGTAGAGTAAAGCAACAATCAATACTTTAAGATAGTCGAAGTTAGAAGAAATGAAATTCTGCATAAGTTTTCTACTCCTAAGAAAACTTTGATTTTTAATTTATTGTAAGTAGGGTTTTACCTCAAGACTTTGTCCTTTATTTGTTGTTGAAGCAGAGCCATACTTTATTACTGTCATCAGCAAGCTCGATAAATCAAGGACATGTCCTTCACTAAAAGGACTTCGTGTAGTTTGAGCTTTCCTGTTTTAAATGAATTTGGTTCTTATAATAAGACACTTAACATATTTGAAGCTTTATTTCAATTGACTACATGATGTGACAGTATTGTTAGTAGGTTGCCTTAAATCGTCTTATTAATGTAACCTAACTAAATGGGTACAAACTAAATCTTCATAAGTAAAATTATTTCAAGTTAACAGATTGAGGACAAATCTGTCAAAAGTGGTATGGGAGATCCAGAAGATACGGCTCTTGTTCAAATAACTTACAATCAGGCTGGCAAGAGACAATGTATCAATGATGGCTCAACACTGGCTTTTGTAAGGAATCTGTTTTAAGTCTAGGTTTTCCTTACCTTTACAGATTATTATAAATGTCTTTTAAAAACGAAGCGTTCAGTAGAGATTGGCTCTTCTTTTCCATACTATGATAAAGACCATCAAATTTTATTTCTTGAACATTTTTTTTCCTTTTTAGTAACTTAATATTTCACTACTGACAAAATAGGCTTTTTAACTTTTTTTTTTTTAAAGATTTTATTTATTTATTCCACAGAGATAGAGACAGCCAGCGAGAGAGGGAACACAGCAGGGGAGTGGGAGAGGAAGAAATAGGCTCATAGCGGAGGAGCCCAATGTGGGGCTCGATCCTGGAACGCCAGGACCACGCCCTGAGCCGAAGGCAGATGCTTAACTGCTGTGCCACCCAGGTGCCCCTAGGCTTTTTAACTTTTTAATTATCTCTTAGAACAGTGGTTATTTATCTTTTTGAAATCTTAGACCTCTGAGAATCCGATCCGTGTTCAGGGCACTCATCCCCAGAAAAGTGCTCATGTGGATACACATTTGTAACACACTAAGTTGTGCGTAAAATTTTAGGGGATTTATGGGAACCCAGATATAGTAATTAGGTTTCTGTGGATCACATATTAAGAGCTCCTGTCTTATACTTTTCCATAATACTTATATCAGGGTATCAGTATATCTGTGTGTGTGTGTGTGTGTGTGTGTGTGTGTGTGTGTGGTATATTTGTAGTAGATATTAGTCCTGGAGTGTCCCAGTTTATGTCAATTATCCTTGTCATCCATCTGATTTAGCATTTGAGGTATTAATAGTCGTAATAAGTGAGGTTGTATTGGCACACATGTATTTTGTTCTTCTGCCACAGTCTCCCCAAATGGTGTATGGACACATGTACAGTGAACAGAAAGTTTTCACTTTGATATGTGTTTATCTTTAAAAAATGATAAGCAACAATCTGTTTTCCTCAGTTCTAGGTTTAAGAATTGAACACTTGCCTTTCAATAAAAGGATACTGGTTGCTTCTGATAAACCAAGGGACAATGTAACCTGAGTAAGAAAAGAATCAAAGTCACTTCTAAGAACGGTCTCTTGGTGCACCAGTTAGTTGTGTCATAACATACTTTGAGTTGCAAAAAGCAAAATGGTACACCAGTCAGTGAGGTTGTTAGAAGGTGGAGGAGGGTCAGTAATGTATCCTCCAGACTGAGAAGACATGTTAATACCGAAAAATGAAGCAAGCCACTCCATACAACTTAGAGTTTTTATTTAGGGTAACTTACTGACAGGAGTAAGCAGGCAGGTGGAGAGATGATCCAGGGCCCTACACAGCTGTTCTCTGCCTCTATTTTCTGCCCATTCTCTGCAGCTGTTGTCAACCAAGCTTTTACAGAGTGAGGGGCATGGTGGTGATGTAACAAAATAGTTGTCTAAAGTGGCACCATATGTGCACCAGTCATCTCTACTAGTTACCTAATGCAGTGGTGCCTGTGTGGCAGGGGGAATCTCTCCTAGTTATCTAATGTGACACCATCTGTACCAGGGGGAAAAACAAGGTGGAGGGCCAAAGATGGAGTCAGTGTTGTCAGCTATCCTGCAGAGGTCCATTTGAAACACTGGAAATGACAGGCTAGGTATATGTGAACGTTGTGCAGGAAATACTTTGTTGCAGAGCTTACAGAGATTAATCTTAATGCCTTTACTGTTTACTTATTAACGATATAAATAGATAACTACTTTTTTTTTAGTAATGCTTTTTCATTTTGCGGTAACCTTGGCACTGAGTTCAAAAGTGTACTTTAAAGTATGAATTTTGACTTTTTAAGAAATTTGATGTTGAATGCACCATCACACTTAATATTTTGACCTTTACCATCTGTAATCAGTAAAATAGTCACAAAAATGATACAAAAAATTCACAAAAGTATCTCTATCCATCAAAAGTTGGTATCTATTTTAATAAAACTGTACCTGTAGATGATACTTGTCCCTGCAGACAAGGTACATTTACATACAATCTGTGAAGCATACCTATTCATTGAGATCAATGATTCAATTATAAATTAGGTTCACTCACTTTTGATGATCTTGTCCCCCAAAACTGGTCTCTCAGTGTTCTCTATCTCAGTGAATGACATACCATAGGTCCTATTCAAAAAATTTTTTGACACTCCTTACAAATATTGAGTCTCAAATCCCTCCATTTGTAAACGGGGAACAAATATTCCCACTTCATGGGAAATTTTTGCAAATTAAATAAAATTGCGTTAGTAAATAATCATGGTTGACTCATAATAGGAACTCAATAAATAGAAATTCCATTTTGGATTATAACTTCACAGAGCATTTGGAGTTTTGCCTGTTCCATCAGAATCTTAGAATTGCCTAAAATGCTTAACTTTAATATAAGGCTGATCATAAGTTGTTGCCTTGTGCCAAATAATTCACCCTGGAATATTAGAATGAGTCTTGTTCATTCCCCTCTGTTATGTCAGGCATGTCAGTAACTATATTTGCATTTTCACTATGATTATTTGTACTTTGATTTATGATGCCATTTTCTCTTCTACAGTTTGAACTCTGATATTACCCGGCTCATTTCCTATTTTCGTCAGTGTCTGCCAGGGCTGGAATGTGTTGATAAATTTGTTTTGAGAGATTATTCTTCTTATGCTTCAGCTTTAGATTATTTATTCATATTCCAAAGTTTTTGGCTTGTTTTTTTTTTCAAGCTTCTCTTTCTGTGTAAATTTTATCTTCCTACTCCTGTCACATGGACTAAAGTTTGTAGGAAAATTAGAAAGAAATTGATCTGATCATAGGATTAGATAGAGGATAAAGAAAAACTAATTTTTCATAACTTACAGTCCAGGAATATGAGTTACATTAACACTAGGCCAGCCATATTTTGTTCATGCTATAATAATTGATAAGGTAGCGACAGAAAGAATCAAATAGACTTAACCCTACAATTATAATTAGCCACCTTTCTACAGTAAGGCTTACTAGTAATAATTTAATTCTCTCTAAACAATTGGTTTATATTACCAGGAAAATCTTGGCTGCTTCTGAATTGTAATGTAACTTTTCAAATTAAAAAAGAATCCATGCATCAGATTCTTTTTATCAAAATTCAATGATAATAAGACCTTGCTTTTTGACTAACCACTTCTCACCATGGAGTAACAACCACTTACAAAAAGCTTGATGGTTTTAAGTTTTCTGTATTATACTCATTGCTCTGCCACTTAGGTTGAACTTCTTTTTCAAAATAATGGTCCTTTTCTAACCACTTTTATTTCTAAACCAAAGATGGACAAGTGTTAAAGTTTGTTTTAATCAAAGGCAGTTTGAACATGGTCAGAAATTCTAAGCTGAACTTTCTCTGTAATGTGTCAGTTTTTCAGTACTAATTCAGCAAAACCTGGCTGGTTACTGAAAGCATGCACAGAACAAGATTAGAGAAACCAAGGAAAATGTATCAAATCAATAGTGATCCTGATTTCTAGTTCGTACTTAGAAATAAAGCACATTTGGAGAATATGGTAGATTCTAGCATTAAATGTACAAAAGAATTGAAAACTTGAGTTAATAGGAGAGGTGGTATTAAGTCGATTTAGATATTGATTAATGTCAAAAACTGTAGTCCTGTAATAGAGCAAGAATAGGCTTTTAAGGACATAACCAGATATTAGATACATTAACTTTTCCCCAGCCTTTCTTAGCTGATATATTGCAAGGAGAACTAATACATGTCCATATGTAAAGATTCTTTAAAACTTTGACTATTAAAAGAAGAATCATTTCAAAAATGATTTCATGGTTTATCTTTAGACATGTTATCACCTGCATTTGTACATAAAATATTTTCTTTTGGTTGAAATCAAAGAGAAAACTATAATTGTCATGATTTCTGAGTTTTGATTTGCTGTAATTATTACATATGTTATTTCTAATATCTCTGTAATGGAAACAGCAATGTTATGTATACACTTAAGCATTTTTAAAATGGAGATTAATTAAGCACTGCTCACTCAGGGGCACTGTTAGAACTTATACGATGCAGTGGTGAGCTGTTCCAGGTCCCAGTTTCTTCCTTACAGAGTTGAGCTTTAGATAATCTCAAGAGTTACATAAGCAACACTTTAAGTTGAAATATGAAGGATGAGTGTTCATGGGGGAGACCAGAGAAAGGTGGAAGAATGGGAGTAAGCTTGCTTTCTTTGCCAACCACACAGTCTTTCCAAACCTTCTCTCCTTTTTGTCTTTTAGCACCAGAACATGTAACATTACTGGACAGAGGACAAAGAAAATGGGAAATAATAAAGACAATATAATATTTATTTCCATAATGCTAAATTTATTAAATCTAAACATTTTTTTAAATCTTGAAATCATATGCTTCCTATTTTTGGTGTTACCATTTCCTTTTATTTAAAAAGTAGTTATATATGGTAGGCTTTTTTTTTTTTTTTTTTTGACTTTAAATTAAGGCTTGTAGTTGTATGTCAGCTCCTCCGATTAAAAAAAAAAGTATAGGCCTATGAAATCAAAATCTTAGGATCTTTGCCTCAATTGGTTTACATCACAGCAGTCTCTTTCCCCAGGGAGTCACTCTGGTTTCATTGCTAAATTCTTATTTGATGTATATTCTTTGTTACAATTTAACCCACCACTTGACCTGGAATTCCAATTCTGCCACTTGCTAAATGATTAGATTGAAGAAAATTACTTATCTGTGTCTATTTCCTCATTTTACTGTGGGAAGTATTTAGGGGACCAACCTCTCAAGGGTTTCTGTAGTGTTTGAGTTAATCCATAGAAAGTATTTGGAACTGTGCCAGTTAAGTTCCTACTGAATGCTAATTAATATTATAATCAATGCTATACTTGCATTTTCAATAGCTTAATGTTTATTTTACCTTTAAGACTAGAAATTGAACAGTTGCCTTACAAATAGCAGGTATTTGTAATATACCTCTACCTAGAGGATCCCAACATATTCCCCAGAATCTCAAATCTCTATTTTCTTCAGTGGGAGGCATAATTTGGCTTACTTGAAGAAGCCTTGTTCTAGGTTTTTCCCTTGACTCTTCTGCAGGTGTGTGGAGATGAACTAGCTGCTGAAAAGTAATAAGTTCAGCCTTATCAGTAGTCGTCTTTGGGTACACTAATAGGTGGCCTCTTTAGACATCAGTCAACACAAGGAAGGGGCACTGTGTTACAACTGAATCTAACACCCAGAGCCTGAAACTCAAAATAAGAGTATCCAGGGGAAGTCCAGCAGCAAGCATTTCAACTTCGAAGTGATATAAAATTACTACTTAATAACTTTTCATGTCATAACACTTATAACAGTTATTCAAATGTTGGAGAGACTGCCATGAGTCAGATACTTCTAGGTACTTGGAATACAAAGAATAATAAAATATAATTTCCCTCTAGAGAGGCTGATAGTGTAGAGTGAGGATTGCTCTCTATATAAACAAATGTAACAGACTGTTCCAAGTACTATTCAAAATGTTCATACAGAATGTTTGATATATTCATTTTGGGAGGTATTCATCATTGATCAATTTAGGACTTCCTTTAGGACCTTGAGAGGGGAATAAGTATGACTGTCAATCCATGGTTCTAGTAGTGGGGGAAAAACAGGTCTGAAACTCAAGTCTAAGAACAGGGCTTGGTGATGAGGAGGTGGCCTAATTATCGCTGTCTGAGGAGAAGATCAGATTCTGTTTGAATGAGGACTGGAAGTTGAACCCATGTACATAGAGTTACAACTATCCATGTACAGTATTGACTCTCTCAGACTAAGGTTGGTTTGGGGGCCAGAAAGCAGGATTAGCCATAAAAAGGGAGTAACCGATTTCTGCTATGGAAAAAAGGATGTATGCACAGAAATTGAATCAGATAAATTTGATACTAATGTCTTGAGTTTGGTCCCTTATCAACCTGAAAGTGTTCAGGACAAGGAAGAAACCATGAAGTTCTAATTTTCCTGCTATAATGTCATTCTCTGCAGTATACTTTGGAAAGTTCATTACATTTTGTCAGATTGACACATTGTTCTCCAGCTATATACTTGTTATATAATTTTACCGTTACTCTGGATAATAAAGGAACTTGAAATGCTATTGGATGAGGGGAGATTTATTAATAATTCCAAATAATTACTGCTAACCTTAAGTTCCTCAAAGCTTGTCTTCAATTAATATATATATATATATGCACACACACACACATCATACTGTATGTTAACTAACTGGAATTTAAATAAAAACAAAATACATGTATAACTTTATATTTAAATATAAAAACCATGTATAATCTTTCATGTGTATATAGGTGCACACACATTATATATATCTACTTGATGCGTACTAATTCTCCTCTTTTCCACACACAACTATAAAATAGATTTTGTCTATGTGTAACAACCACCTGTTTAACTGGTATTATGATTTAGTTTTAAAAGCTCTAACAAAGTAACTTGATACCTCAAATGTCTCTCTAATAATTAAACATGATATTTTTCATAGAAATGTAAAATTTTGTCTTTGAAAAAAAACAAATAATTTCAAGAGATTAACTTGTTTTTGGTTTCTAAAAGTCAATTACATGCACTTTTATGACTAAAGTTCATGCATTAACTCTAGCTAGTCTTCTACTTCAGAAAACATGGGTAGAATTTTGTGTAATTAATATTGATAAAATGATAAGTTCCCCTCTTTGGCCATGTTTGCTCAGAAGCTACTTATTATGAGACCGTATTACAAAATAATCTATATTTTAAATTTGTGTGAGTTAAATGTTTATCTTTAAGAAAATTCTAAGTATGGAATATATATCCTGGGTACAATTAAATTCTGAATATCTTTTAACCGATGAATAGTTGTGGATTCAGAGTGTGTGTGTGTGTGTGTGTGTGTGTGTACTCATGTGCATGTATAACAGCAAAACATGCACATGCAAGCTGTTGCCACCATATTATACTGGCTTCTGTTTTATTGTGCAAAGTTTGTTCTCAGTCCACTTGTGGTTCCTTTTTTCAAGATTCTCTTTGTTCTTCTGTTTCCTTATGAAAGGTACAGGTTTGGTGGTGGTGGTGGTGGTGTTTTTAAGGATTTATGCTGTATCTGAAAACCTAAGTAGTTGATCAGTTCTGAATAACTCTCAGCTATTGTTCTCCTACCATTCCCTCTACCACCTCCTTCAGGAATGCCTAAACCTAGGTTGGCTTTGTCATTCTGCCCAAGAAACCTTTGATGCTCTTTCTTATCTCTGAGTTACTTGCGGTGAGTTCCTCCTGTCTACTTCTGATCTACCACTTCTCTTTAGATGTGTCTCATCCGCCCTTAACACATTGAATTTTTCCTAAGTATAATCCTTTGTTTTCATTTCCAGATATACCATTAGTGTTTTTCTTTCATTTAAGTGCTTTCGTGTGACTAGTTGTAAATATCTGATACTTCTAGCTTAAGAAATTCTTAGGATGTGTCTGGTGACTTCCACTCATAGTAAGTTGTTTACTGTCATATATTTGTAACTTGGATTGGAGCACATCTTTTTTTTTTTTTTTGTAAGTTCAAATGCAAATTGTGTTGGGAGAGAAACTCTCCAGAAGGGCTTGGGTACTAAAAGCTGCTGGTATTCCGCCTAGATTCCCCTGATCCTTTTTACAGGTTATGCGTATCCATCTCCCTATTCCTGTGAGCTTTGCCTCTTATGGTCCACATCTCTATGCTCTTTGAGATGACACTCTTTGAGCTAATGGAGCTATTTTATTTACTTTTTGTAGACTGAGAGTCAAGCAGTCTGAGTTTATGTCCCCAACTAGGTGGATTGTAGCCTATGACTGACTGGTGCAAAAGTAGAAAAGCTCTGCTTGCTCACTTGCTTTGAGGTCCCACCAACTTAAAAGCATAATTTACACTGTCGAGTGTAGGAACATAGGAGCAGGCTGAAGCTAGGTCTATGCCTGAGCTTACAAGTTTGGGGGTCTTTTTTTCTCTTCCTTGTCCTATTTCCCCAACTTGTTTAACTGGTTTCTCTTGGAGAGTACTTGCTTTTGCATACGGATCCTCATCTCAAGGTCTTCTACTAAGGAATATGATTCAAACCACTTAGCTTTTTCTTTAAGCTTCCCCAAGTACCCCAGTGGTAAGAGCTATGTATGGCAAAAGAAATTTAAACGCAAACTTGTGTGTGGGTAGAGTAAATTTGGGATTACAGGTTATTAAGGAAGATCTCTTTACCTCAACCTTAAGCCAAAACTGAGAAAGGCAAGCTTTTCATCTCTTCCCACATTACCAGTTCTCCTCTCTATACAGGATTATTCCTATCACCATAAGAACATATTACTTCTCCCTTCACAAAGCAAAAAACCTTTCTTCTTTCTACCTAACTCTTTGAACTACTGACCCTTTTCTTGTTTTATGCCAAAGATTTCCCTATACTCTGCCCATTTCTCTGTTCCATTCTCTCTTGAATCTACCCAAACCAGACTCATCTCTACCGCTTTTACTAAGCATTTGCGTTGCCAAATCTAATGATCAGTTTTCAGCTCTTACCATACTTCACATATTTAACTACTTTCTCTTTCCTCAAACACTTTCTTTCTGTTGATTACAGAAAGCCAATCCTTTTTGTTCTTTCCTTCCTACTTCTCTGATCATTTTTGGTCACC
This sequence comes from Ursus maritimus, assembly GCF_017311325.1. Taxonomy (NCBI): domain Eukaryota; kingdom Metazoa; phylum Chordata; class Mammalia; order Carnivora; family Ursidae; genus Ursus; species Ursus maritimus. The sequence continues at coordinate 35,836,594 of NW_024427107.1, read as the reverse complement.
TTTGCTTGTTCAGTCTCTTCACTACCCTCTTATCTTCTAAAACATGGAGTATTCAGGGCTATTTTGGATCTCTTTTCTTCATTTCATGTCCCCTTTGGTTTCCTCTAATTTTCGACTAAAATCCCATCAATATACTAACGAGTCCCAACTCCATCTCTCTCTCCTACTCCAGATTGATATATATGCCTGCCTACTCGCATTCCCTGTTAGATTTCTATTACGTATCTCAAGTTAATATGAAAAATAAGAACCTAATCTTGTTCTCATCAAACAGCTCCTTCTGCAGTCCACTCTGTTTCAGTAAATGAAAACTCTATCCCTCCAGTTACTGTAAAGCAGTACATTATTCATCTTTGACTATTTCCCACATCCTTCCTTGACTACATGACCAAATTCTAGTGGCTTTACCTTAAAAAATATAACCGCTTCTCAGCACTTGCACAGCTGCTGTGTGGTCGGAGCCACCATTATCTTTTGCCTGGATTAGTGCCTGTGCCACCTAACTTGTCTGTCTGCTTCTGCCCGTTGTCTCTTATTAGCCTGTTCTCCAGCTGGAGTGATCCTGTTGAAATGAAGTCAAATCCTATTGCTCCTTTGCTTAAAATCAGTCAAGGGCGTTCTGTTTTCACTCAGATTAAACTACAAATTTGTTGCCATAACCAAGTAAGCTCTATAGGTCCTGACTTTACATTACCAATCTGATCTTACCTGCTACATTCTCCTCAACCATTCTACTTCAGGGATATGAACCTTCTCTCTGCTTCTTCAAAGTATCCGTCATGCTTGCGCCTCAGGGCCTTTGCATTGGCTTTCTGACCAAATGTTCTTCCCCTAGATATGCTCATGGTGCATTCCCTCACCCTTCATAGCGTATCACACAAAAGTCAACTTTTCTGTGATGCCTTCCTTGGTCACTGTATCTGAAATTAGTCTTTTTGTCATGTCCTCTATCTTTTCTGTTTCATTTATATTATTGAGATATAATTGATATGTAACATTCTCAGTTTTAGGTGTACAACATGATGGTTTCATGTTTGTATTGTGAAATGACCACCACAGCAAGTCTTTTTTTTTTTTTTTTTCTTTTTTAAGATTTTTTATTTGGAGAGAGGGAGTGTAAGTAAGAATGCAAGTTGTGGGGGAGAGAGAAAGAGTGCAAGAGTGCAAGTCAGGGAAGAGGAAGAGGGAGAGAGAGAATCTCAAGCCAACTCCACATTCAGTGCAGAGCCCAACATAGGTCTTGATCTCACGACCCTGAAATTATGACCTGAGCTGAAATCAGGAGTCAGACGCTTAACTGACTGAGCCACCCAGGCACCCTGTGATCCACCATAACAAGTCTAATTCACATCCATCACCACACATAGTTAAGAATGTTTTTTCTTGTGATGAGAACTTTTATGATTTACCCTCTAAGCAGCTTAAAGATATACAATACAGTATTAATTATAGTCACCACGCCAAACATTTTATCCTATGACTTACATATTTTATAACTGGAAGTTTGTACCTTTGATATCTTTTACCCATTGTGCACACACCCCACTCTCTGCCTGTGGCAACCACCAATCTGTTATCTATAAGTGTGTGTGTGTGTGTGTGTGTGTGTGTGTTTAGATTCCACATATAAATGAAATTACATAGTACCTGTACATAGTACCTATTTTTCTGACTTCTTTCACTTATCATAATACTAACGGTTCATCTATGTTGTTGCAAATGGCAAGCTCTAACTCTTTTTTATGGCCAGATAATGTCTATGTGCACCACATTTCCCTTATTCATTCTTTGGTAAACAATTAGTTTACTCCTATCTCTTGGCTACTGTAAATAAACATGAGGGCACCTAGATCTTTCCAGGTAAGTGTTTTTGGTTACCTTTGGATGAATACCCAGAAGTGGAATTGCTGCATCATATGGTAGTTCTATTTTTAATTTTTTGAGAAACCTCTATTCTGTTTTTTTCATAGTGGCTGCACTAATTTCCATCAGTGAGGCACAAGCGTTCTGTTTATCCTAACACTTGTTACCTTTTGTCTTCTTCATGATAGCCATTCTAGCTGGTGTGAAGTGATACCTCGGTGTGGTTTTATTTGCATTTCCCTGATTATTAGTAACATTGAACACCTTTTTTATATACCTATTGGCCATCTGTATGTCTTATTTGCAAAAACATCTATTTAGATTCTCAGCCCATTTTTAAATTTTATATAGATAGCTATTGAGTTGTAGCTCTTTATATATTTTGGAAATCCTATCAGAGATAGGATTTAAAATATTGTCTCTCATTTGGTAGGTTGCCTTTTTTTTTTTTTTTTCCTTTGCTGTGCAGAAGCTTCCTAATTGGATGTAGTCCTACTTGTTTGCTTTCGGTTTTGTTGCCTTTTCTTTTAGTGTCCTATCCAAAAAATCATGGCGAACACTAGTGTCAAGGAGCTAACTACCTGTGTCTTACTCCATGAGATTCTTGGTTTCAGGTTTTACATTTTTTTATCCATTTTGTTCATTTTGAAGGATGGCATAAGATAGTGCTCAGTTTCACTTTTTTTTTGATGTGGTTGTCTAGCACCATTTATTGAAAACATTATTTCCCCATTGTATATTCTTGATTCATTTGTCATAAATTAACTCACCACACATGTATGGGTTTCTTTCTGGGCTCTCTTCTGTTCCACTGATCTATATGTCTGTTTTTATGCCAACAGCATACTGTTTTGATTACTCTAGCTTTGTAATAAAATTTGAAATCAGGGAGGATGATGCCTCCAGCTTTCTTCTTCTTTCTAAAGATAGCTTGGTGTGTTCAGCATTTATATGGTCTTTTGTGAAATCATATACAGTTTTAGGAGTTTGTGTTCTATTTTTGTGAAAAATGACGTTGGAATTTTGGTAGAGATTGCATTGAATGTATAGATTGCTCAGGGTATTAAGGACATCTCAATGATATTCTTTCAGTTCATGAAAAGAGTATATTTCCATTCAATTATGTCTCTAATTTCTTTCATGTGTGCTTATAGTTTTAGTGTACAGGTCTTTCACCACCTTGGTTAAGTTTATTCCTAGGTATTTTATTAATTTTAATGCAGTTGTAAATGGGGTTGTTTCCTTAGTTTCTTTCTGATAGTTTATTATTAGTGTACAAAAAGAGAACAGATTTTTGTATATTGATTTTTGTATCCTGCAACTTTGCTTAATTTATTTATTCTAACAGTTATTTGGTGGGTTCTTATGGTTTTCTATATATATCATTTGCAAATAGTGACAGTTTTACTTCTTCCTTTCCAATTTGGACACTTTTTATTTTTCTCTTGCCTAATTGCTCTGGCTAAGACCTTCAACAATATGTTGGGAAAAAGTAGCAATAGTGAGCATCCCGGTCTTTTTTCTTATCTTAGAGAAAATTAGCAAAAATGTTGCTCATCACTGCATATCAATATAAAAAAGCTTATTTAACTTATCAAAACATACTGATTGTCAAAATTGTGATTTTTTTGTTTTGTTCATATTTATGAAGATAACAAATCCATAGAATGTATTTTTATGTTAAATTATGATCATATAAATCTTTAAATTTTGTGATGTTTTTTCCATTTTTCCACAGGTGTAATGTATTATTTATCAATGACATTTTTTGTCACTTAGTACTTTTTCTGGTTATTTAAAAAAAGGAAAAATTAACTTAAAAATGAAAAAACTGTTGGATTATTTATTTTAGAAATTTCCTCCCTTTATGTTGGACTGTAAATTGAGCTTCTTCCTCTTTAGGCCTTTTCACAGCTAGGACTGAGAATATAAAATTTCTGTGACAGTACATAAAGGAAAACAACTTTCCTGTATAGCTTCTAAAAGGGGAAAAAAAGAAACTTTTGACTTCCATGTGCCTATCTCAAGACATTCTGATTGCAGATCTGAGGTTCTGGATTCCAGGTTTGGAGTTTTCTAATGCTGATGTAAACAGAACTGGCATGCACACATTAAGAAGAATCTATTCCAAGAGGAATAGATTCCGATAGTCTATTGGAAAATGGTCACTGCCATTGCTTTCTATTCCTCTTTCTTTGTATGAATTTATTTAAAAGAAAAAAATTGTAATGACTATTTGCAGTTTAAAATTCAATAAATCCTGTTTTTTTCAAGAAAGAGAAACTTTGTTCTTCACCATTGAGTTTAGTGTTATCTGTGAGTTTGTCATATTATGGCCTTCATTGTGTTATGTTTTCCCTGTGCCCATTTTGAGTTTTTATCATAAAAAGGTGTTGACTTTTGTTAGATGCTTTTTCTGCACCTATGGAGACAACTAGGATTTTTATCCTTCATTTTGTTAATGTGGTTCATCATGTCGATTTAATTTATGCAGGTTGAACCATCTTTGCACCCATGGAATAAATCCTACTTGACCATGGTATATCATCTTTTTATTGTTGAAGTTGTTTTGCTAATATATTGCTGAGGATTCTTACATCTATATTCATTAGCGATTTCGGCCTATAACTTACTTTGTGGCATCCTTGTTTGGTTTTAGGATCACAGAAATGCTGTCCTCATACATAATTTTGGAAGTGTTCCTCTTCCATTCTTGTGGAAAATTTTAAAAAGAATAGTATTAATCCTTCTTTAAATGATTGAATACACCAGTGACGCCTTGTGGGCCTGGACTTTTGTTTGTTGGGAAATTTTGGTCACTGATTGAATTTCCTTACTAGAAATCAGTCTGTTCAGATTTTTTATTTCTTCATGATTCAATCTTGGTAGTGTGTATGTTTCTAGGAATTTTTCTTTTGTGATTTGTCCAATATGGCACATGATTGTTCATAGTGGTCTCTTATGATCCTTTGTATTCCTGTGGTATCAGTTTTAACATCTTTCTTTCCTTTCTGCTTTTTGAGTCCTCTTTTTTTCTTGATGAATCCAGCTAAAGATTTATGAATTTTGTTTATCTTGAAATGCACTGCTGGTAATTTCACTATTTTTTTTTTTTTTTGTCTGTTTCTTATTTACTTTTGCTCTGATCTTTGTTATTTTCTCCCTTCTATTCATTCAGGCTTCATTTCTTTCGTTTTCTAATTCCTTGAGACTGAGCACCTCAGCCTGTTACTTCTCTATTGTGGCCCAGGGGAGGTAACCAGCTAAAAGCCTCTGTTTGTTACAATCCTGTTACCCATGAGCGTTAGCCCCACTGGCTACCAGAGCTAGGTAATTGAGAGATTATCTCATGGGTAGCAGCCACAAAACTCAGGGAACCAGATGAGTATAGAAACTGCTTTCCGGGAGATACTGGTGAGCTAGAACCAGGCAAAGGGAGAGTGTAAAAATGGCATTCCTCCATTTTTGAAGTGTATTTCATAGGCCTCTAAATGTGTGTTAAATTAGGACGTCTGCCCCTCAAGCCAATAGTTTAAAATAAGCTTCTTCCACAAAAAGTCTGGGTGCTTTTCAGCCAGCTGCCTCTGCTAGGTGAGTCCATGTGTGCGAGCACTTTAAGAAAACAGTTTCTCAGTTTGCAATAAACTTGTGGGTCTTCTGGATGCAAGCCAGAAGTTGGCTTTCCAGCTAGATGTTTTGGGGACTTGTCGCTCAGATGCAGGTCTTAAAAGTTGTGCCAGATGTGGGGTTCAAACCCTCACCACCTTAGGGAACAGCTCAGGGTTTTGAATCCTCTCTCAAATGTGTGTTGTCATGCTGGTGGTGGGGTTTGTGGTGAGATTGTCTAAGCCTCTCCTGCCCACTTTGATTTAGTTTTTTTCTTCATTTACTCCACATGTAAACTCACTCAGTTTGGGGGTTTTATCAGAGGAGATTGTTGCATATGCAGCTGTAGATCTGTGTGTCTATTGGAAAAGGTGAGTTTGAAATTCTCCTAGTTGCCATCTTGAACCAGAACATTGTTTTTTTTTTCTTTAAGCTCTTACCATTCTCTAATACACTGTATCTTATTTACTTTCTGTTTCCCCCTCAAGATCCAGGATAGCGGAGATTCTGTTTTATCTCTTTTATCTGTAGCACATACACTAGTACTTGAAGTATATGGGCTCAATGAATTTGTCATAAATGGGTGATTAGATGAGCAAAGCATAGAAACATCTTTTGTACTGAAGTGATCTGTAAATGACAAATATTAGAAAATTATTAGACAAGAAATACTTGGTGTTCTTTTTCATTGACTCCATTATATTTTTACTTTATTATTTTGTATCTTTTATAGTCATAAACCTGAGTTGCGAAGGGCAGTTTCCACCAGCAAGAGCATTCACATGAGATAAGACTCTGCAGGTCATCAGAACACAAATTCTGGCTCCACCACTCACCTGTGATTTTTGTCCAGTTACTATCTTATTTAAGTATCAGTTTTAAACTACAAAATAGACAATAAAGTAGCACCTACTTTAATTAAATATTGTGAAGATTTAGTGAGATAATCTCTGAGATAATTAAAATAAAGTAGCTAATAACTGGGAACTGCTGCTACTTTTACTATTACCATTATTATCTGACAGACTAAAATCCAGATACAGCCTTTTCTAGTAATGGAGTTCTAGAGGATAGAGAAATATATGCCATCTGCTTCAGTAAATTAAGAAATCATTAGAAGATAATTTGCATGACTACTATTAAATAGACAATAGAAAAGTATCTCTTGGAGCATTCTCTATAAAAATTAAGAATTATGCTCAAAACTGGAGCAAATATTTTCTAGGGCACAAGAACAAGTCATCCACTTTCCCTCAGATTTAGTTTTTCAAAGCAACCCTTCTTGACATGGCTGGAAGCTTTCTGTCAGGCTTTCAGCACTAAGATTTCTCTGCCAGGATTACTATACCATTTCCCTATCATCTTCAGCTGTCCAATGAATGGCAGAGTTGGTAAGAAGTAAGAAATCTTTTTGGTTCTAAAAAGCTTTGGCCTCATGGTTAAAACTTGAACACCATTGAAACTAAGCATGGTCATTTATACTCTAAATTTTTAAAAATTATCTTTCTTTTTGTGACTAATTTGAGGAGTGAGAGAGTGGCAACAGCCTCTTGATTTTCTTTTGTTGCTCTATTCCATTCCCAGAGAAAGCAGAACATGAAACAGCATCATGGTATCAATCTCATTTCTACATGTTCCACTTTCTTGCACAGTTCAGAGGTTGTGGAGGTAGAAAAGAAGTTCAGGGTCCTGGATGGCCCCTTCCAGAAGCAGGCAGTACCAGTTTTGAGAGGTCTCATGATATGAAACCCAGGGATGCTTCTTACCCTGTTTATCAGAGAAAACAATGTGTGAACACAAGGCAAGGGTGTAGAACTGTAGGAGAGGAGAAGCAGCCCAGAAAGGGCTTCTATAGCCCAGAGAGATAGAACCCATCTCAGAATCAAGGGTTATGTGCATGAACAAGATACGACAAAATAAATTTTAATTTAGGAATCACAGTATACAAATGGAAGAACATAACCCAAGGATGAAACGGAAGTGTGCCAGAGCACAATGGAAGTACTGAGAAACCAGATAAGATTTTATTAGGCCCCTTATATTATCACTCTCCCTCTTCAATATCTGCTGCCCATGTCCTAGTGGATCTTAGTGACCTTATGCTCAAGCTGTGTTATTTCCGTTATCATTCTCTCTTCCTTCAGCATCTGAGAATTAAGATTATAGAACAGCTATTTTTACAGCTCTAGTTTGTACCATTTTAGAATGATTCTATTCCAAACAATTTACTGAGGGCCTACTGTGTGCATTGCTTTAGATTAGAATTAGATACAGGTCATTGCCTTCTAGTAGTATAAACTATAATGGGGGAGTTTTATAAAAAAAATAAAGATAAGAGGAAGATAGACTGCAACAAACATTATAAAGTTTAAAAAATATATATAACTTATAAAAAAGGAAAAGAGCTAGGGGAATGTAGGAATACTGACAACTCCCAAATCTCCACGGTGCTTAAAGCATATTATTTACGTTATAACATGGGGGTGGTAATGGTTGTGTACACATCAGGTGGTTGTGCACACTCAGTGAGATGAGGCCCAAGTGCCGTGTCTGGGCCAGAGGGAACAGTCAATCGATATTGGATTTTATTTTATTTTATTTTTTACATAGTTCTTATTTTGGAAGGCTTTTTGGGGGTAGATCTTCCTCGGTTTTAGGAAGGACCCATTTTGGGGCTTCCCTGTCTGTCCTTCTGTAACCCTTTGTATGTGATTTCATTACAACCCTTCACATTACTGTCACTGTTCCTCTCTGCTGATAGCATGTGCTATTCTGAAGGAGTGGGACCATGCTCTATTCACTTTCCATTTCCAAAGTTTAGCACAGAGCTTGGTCCACAATAAGATTTTAATAAATGTTAAATGAAAGTTACTTAGCTTCTGTAATTACGTTCTGTTTTCCTATAGAGTGAGCCACAGTGGCATCGCTTGCAATAGGTCTCCCAATCTTATTGGCATAGTTGTTTTGCTGTCATCTATGGCAGTGTTTCAGAGATTCAGATGTGTTTTCACACTTCATTTCACCCTGTGAACAATCCATCCTTTATTAGCTCACCATAAAGAAATAACTTTGGAATGCAGCTGTTCTCCATCAGTCTGCCATAGCTGACTCACTGAAGCTGAATCCCCATAAATGTTGTCCTTCCTTCAAAGGCAGGCAAATCTCTGGAGCTTGGTTAGGGGCAGGGATAGAGGACAGACAGCAAGGCCAGGGATGGGAAATGTGAAGCAGGAGAATCCATTTCTGATCCTGGGGAGACACTCGAAAGCCTCCAGATTCTTGGCTTAAACAAGAAAGCCAGGCAATGTGCTAATGCTCATGCCACACTCTTGATTGAATGAGTATACTCTGCTTGGAGCTCATTTGTAAAATTGGAGAAGGTGGGGTTGCTCATCTGTCTAGATTATTTTAATAAAATAACACACGTGTGTGTGTGTGTGTGTGTGTGTGTATATATATAGTATTAGTAATAATCAATCTACTTACATACTGGCCTGAGTCTGTTCCTGAGGAACAATTGTTACTTGCTAACCACTGTTTTTTAAGTTTTGCATTTTTGAGGCCCAAGAGTTGTCCGTGCCTGTCAGAAGGCATCGTTTGTGAGGTTTGCAGGGCCGAGTGGTCGGTGCCCTGGTGGTTGCTGCTGGTCACTGAGGTACGGCCTTTCTGCATGGTGCCTCATGTGCTGTGGGTCACTTGCTTCTCAGCAGATCAGCTGGTCATTGGTGGCTGAGCTCTCTCTGTGCCACACTGGACAGTGATGTATTATGGGACTGGAGCATTGGCTCCCTCTGTTTTGCCTTCCGCTTTTGGTAGAGGTATCTTAAAGCAGCAGTTTGTGCCCCAATGTATTGTATAGCTTCCTGAAACACTCAGAGAATAAACCAAAGTTCTGGGGACTGATTTAGGTAAAAAGGATCTTCCTGACTGAATCCCACCTCCCCCATTTTGTTTATGAGACAAGCTACTTATCTGGATTCTTCTCCACTTAAGATGCATAATTATGCCCAAAGAATCCCTTACATCCACGTCTCACCTTCTCTACCCTCCAAACAAACTGGAAAGACTTTGGTTGGACAGTGTTGAGTCATACCCAGGTTATGTACGGCTTCAGCAGTAGACTTAGCTTGCAGCCTTCCCCTGGAGTCTTCTCAAACTGTGGTCTTTAGTAAGGCTATGCTACAGTTTAACAAACATATCTTACACCTCCAACGATGAGCTTTAGAAAGTGTTAGCTGTACTCTGGAACATCTAAAACAGTTGTAAAGGTTTCTCGTATTTTAATACTAGTTTCGAGTATTAGAAGAGTGATGTTTCACATAATGATATTCATTTATATCAAGGGATGGGAGGAAAAGCCATTAAAGAAATCTGTTTATTGAACGTATTGGCCAACTCTGCACTTCAAAGAATCTTCAGTGATGTTTGCCTAACTTTGTGCCTGTACACAAGATCAAGCAATGGTTTGGTGTAGTTAGCCATTTTTATTAATGGCAGCCAATACTGAGTCTCAGAACTTGGCAAAGTTAATGATAAAGCTCATAGCTTCTCTGTGTACTCCTGTCGAACTAAAAATTTAATATGGTCTTTATATCGAGAATACTACATGTGTTACTTTTGATATATATGTATTGATCTTGTGTATTTGCCTTGACTAAAAAGTGAAAAGAATTCATTTCCTTCTTCTGGTCCCCCAGACACTATAGTGCATTCTACATAGTGTTTTGCATATTAGAACTTGACCTGGTTAATAAAGTATCCCAGGAAAATAGAAAAAGCACCTATTGACACTTCACTATTGAGAGTATCCTGAATACATTGAATTTTTCTTAAAAGACCTAAACTTATAGATCATATTCTTGTTGAGAATAAAACATGTTTTCTTAGGATTATGTCAGCCTATCCAGAATGTTTAGAGGACATTAGTATTCCGGACTTGTGTGTGTTGCTATGTACAACAGCTGCACCTGGCAAATTTGCTGTTTTGGTGACACTGGCCATTTTGATGAGCCTGCAAAAAGGAAAAAAATCATGCCAAATAGAGTATAAACTCTTATACAAAATGTACTTTAGAATTACCAGTTTGACTTTGCAATATTTACTTTCAGAGGAAAACAACAGCAACCAAAAAAAAAAAAAAAAAAAAAAGATGAGGTAGATAGACCGAAAAAAGTTTCTAATGACATAGGTCAATCCACTGTAAAAGCAATATTATAGAAATTAAAGCAATTAAGCAATATAATATTAAGTGGAGAATTCAAGGTAAAGTTTGAGTCTACAGGACTCACATACTACTATCCAGTCTGAAATCTCTTGGGGACTGATTATGCCTTTGAAACAAGTCATTTCTGTAGATCATTCCTTCCTTCTGAGCTAATTAGCTGCCATGTTGGGTAGTGACAGAGGCTTTCATAGTAAAGTTGTTTCAGCATTGAAAGATTATGTCACAGTTGAGTGTGGCTTGTTACAAACATTAAAATAACTCCAAACGAATAAAACTTGCACATTCCAGTCACATTCTTTTCCAAAACTGTAAAGCTAAACCCTGAACTGAAGTTATGATGACTTTTCTTAAGAGTTCTGGAGAAAAATATACATCCTTTCTTAAAAGCAGCCTTTGATATTAGAGAAACACTTTATGGGATAAAGGACATCTTTCCACATTTGAAAAGTACTTTTAAATATCATTAAAGTATATAGATAGCTGGCCACTTAACAAAATTTTTCTACTTCAGTTTATGAGTGTTGATATAGTAAAAGCAAATGGTTTAAGGATGCTTCAATATTTGTACATTCAACTTCAGAAGCTTTCAGGGAGGATAATATACCTTCATGCATTTAAATTATGCATTATATCATACAAACTGGGAACGTTCTGAAGAAATAGTAAGTGAAATTCCAGCTTCGGCTCTTGGATAATGAGGTCATTGAATAGAGAAGAGAAATTGAACAAATTATCCTGAGAGTTGAAGTGATGTGAATTTTATTTTTTTGCATGTGATTCACTTAAATTTCAACCCTTTTCAAGCTGAACAGAAAGAAAGTAACTGTCAGGAGACTTTTAAATGCCCACCTACTAACTGTAGAGATAAGATAGACTCAAACCCATAAATCAAAGACTATTTCCTATAAATATAAACTCAGTAAAAATGGTTAACCAACCCATAATAGTATGATTTTTTTTCTTGAACATCATAGGTGCTTTTAGTCATAGTCATTTATAAATGTGGCAAATGGCCTTTTAGTTGGCCAGTACTGTAGCAGTGTTGAACAATACAACTTAAATTATTTGGAAAGCATACTGAAAAAGGCTCAGCACCGTGTTTGGTAGGTATGTGAATTGTAGAAACATCAATGCAGAGCAAGTGTAAGTCCAGTCCTAGAGAAATTCTCAATCTTAAACATAAGATCTATAGCCCACTGCAAAGGAGAATATACTATGGAGTGCATATGCAGTCCAGAGGAAGGGGGATACATCTGAATTATTCAGAATATATTACCTACCATCTTAGAGTTTGCAAGGTTAACTTCTAGGAACAACTTCCATTTATTTTAATATAATATTGAGGACATTTTTGAACAAGGAAGGAAAATAATGTGCTCCCCCTTTATAACTATTATCTATAATATCTGAAGATTTGTAATACTGAGGGCGTTAACCAAATTACCACATCAGTTTTCCATTTTATTTGCCAGTGTAATCAGGTAAACTGCTTATTTGCTAAAAGCTCTGCTTTATAGGTTACCTCAAATAGGCATGAGCCATACATGCAGCTTTGCAGCATTCTTAAACATAGTTAACAAAATTAGTTTAATATAGTCCTGCTTTCTAATTCCAGACCTAATGTTTCCCTAATTCTCAAATTTTCTTATTCCTTCCATTTATATGCTTTTGACATTTAATATAATGAGTTTGAACACCCATTTTTCCCCCTTTTTCTGTACTTTGGTGGCTCCTTGCCAGCTACTGCAGCTCTGTCAGAACGGGGCTGAATTCCTGGCAGGTGGTGATCATAAGCTGACTTAGAATTTTCCCTGAAGTGCTTGGGTTGTTAGAATGTGGGCCAAATGGACATCACATACCACTGTGTGGTGTGCATCCAAGCTCTCCATTTGATCTTACTTTGATATGAATAGTTACAAAGAAACATGTACAAAAAGGCTCTCCTGAGAAATAGGCACACACAGCCGGTTCAAGCTGATACAATACTAAAAACTGTGGTTTAATTTCAGGATTGCAATATCATCCCTAGTTTAATTGTCTTGATATGCTTTAATAAAGCCTGAGCTGCTTTCCCATGCTGTATAATAGAGCTGGTCTAATTAAGTCACTAAACATTACTGGCTATGTCAGCACAAAATGTCTATCTGGTCAAAGATTCATATTTTGTTATCACTGTCTACATGGTTATGAACAAGATTTTCCTCTTAGGATGTCTTTTGCAGATTTTACAATACTTCTAATTTAAAAAACTTAAAATGTTAAGGGCCGGACTACGCCCAGGTCTGTGGTGGGGAAAAATTAACAATGTTTTTTCCTTTGAATATCATATCTTGAAGTATTATCTTTTCCAATTCAAACTTACATGCTCAAGACCTTAAAAATGAAGAGAATAAAGACTATGTCAGCAAGAACATAAGAAGAGACTTGCTCATTTTAGGCAGAAAGAGGAAGATACCAGATGGAAATCTATACAAATGAAGAAGTCAAGAATGGTAAAAATGAGATAAAAGTCCATTTTTTCCCATTTTAATGGCTTAACAAACTATTTGATCATCTAAAAAAATAAGCAAAATAAAGGTTAAAATATAACAATAACAGAAGATGAGTAGGTAGAAATGGAAGTAAACATAATAAAGGTGCATACTGTAAGTCTACTTGAAAATAGGCTATTATATGTTCGCAGTGTGTATCACATACCTTAGCTCAACCACGAAACTGATTTAAAAAAAATAAGGTATAACTAATAAACCCATCTTGGATATTAAATGGATCCTTAAATACTCACTTCAAAACAAGGGAGAATAAATAACACAAAAAAGATATAATAATTAGAAAATAAGACAGTAGTAGTTTTAAGTCTATATGGGTAATGTAAATGATTGACAACACCCATTTGAAAGGCAGAAAATGTCAGCCTCAATTAGATTAAAAACAATAACCCAGGTATGCGCTCTCTATGGGAAATTCATGTAAATATTAAGACAAAGACAACAGGATTGGGGAAAATAGGCCATACAGACCCTAATCAAAAGAGGGCTGGAGTGATTATATTATCACATAAAGTAAATTCCAGGGTCAGGAATATTACTAAAGATAGACATTACATAATGATAAAGGAGTCCGTCTCTGAGAAGAAATAGAAATCCTAAACGTGCATGTACCTAACAATCATAATTTCAAGTTCATAAAGAAAGTACTAGAAATGAAAATGGACAAACCACAATTATAGCTGGAGGCTTTTTCTCTGTAATTGAACAAAGTAAGAATGTAGAGAATTTGAGCACTATCAACCATATTCAGAGCAGTATCACAACTGTCAGATGAACACACTCTTCAAGTGAAAATACAGTGTTTATCAAGATAAACCATATTCTGAGCCATAATACAAACCTCAACATACTGCAAATAGTTTAAAAATATAGACTAAGTATTTTCATTGAGCAAAAGAGAAGCTAAAACTTTAATAACAAAGTTATCTAGGAAATCTCCAAATATTTGGAAATTAAATAACAGCACACTACATGGATGAAAAAATAAATCTCAAAGTAGCTACTTTGAATTTAAAAAATGAAAACCACAATATCAAAACTTGTGGAGCTAAAATGTTGCTTGGAAGGAAATTAATGGCATCAAATGCTTTGTTAGAAAAGACATGATCTCAAAACAATCTGAATTTTCTCAAACTAGAAAAAGAGCAAATTACCAAAGTAAGCTAAGGAAAGGAATTTAAAAAACCTTAGGATTAGATATTAAAGAAATTGAAAATGGAAAAAAAGAAAAGTAGTAAACTCAAAAGCTGGCTCTTTTAAAAGTTCAATGCAAATTATGAACTTTAGTTAGATCAGGAAAAGAAGACACACATTGCCAGTATCAGTAATGAAAAAGGGAACCTCAATACATACCTTCCATACACTTTAAAATTTTGAGGGAAGATAATAAACTCAAAGCCAATAAATTTAATAACTTATGTGAAATGAACCAATTTCTTGACCGATCCACCTACAAAAGTCAAGAAGACAGATAATCTGGAATCTTCCTGCAAACAACAAAACAACAGAAAGCTTCAAGCCCAGATGGAATGACTGGTGAATTTTATGAAGATATAAAGAATCAATAATATCCTTTCTATATAGACTTTTCTAGAAAATAGAGAAGGAAAGTATTCAAGTCAATGAGGCCATCAGTATCCTGATATTGAAAACTAAGTCAAAACACTACAAGAAAACTATGACAAATATACCTCAAAAAAATAGACAAAGATCCTTAAACAGAATATAACTAGATTGCATCCAGTGATACACAAAAAGACAATAAATCACGACTCAGTGCAATGTATGCCCGGAAGGCATGGTTTGTTCAATGTTCAAAAGTTAATGTCCCTCTGAGCAACAGACTAAAAACAAGTAAAAATAAAACACATGACCATAGGTACAGAAAAAGCATTTGGTAAGAGTCAACATCCATTCATGATTAAAAACTTTAAAAATACAAATTGCAACAATCTGAAAAAGGTCATCTATATAAGCCATATTTAACATCATGCTTAATGGTTGAAAGACCAAATGTTTTCTCACTAAAATAGATAAGACAAGAATATGTATTCTCACCACTTCTATTCAGAATTATCTTGGGAATTCTAGCCAGTATGATAATACAAGAAAAAAGAGCCAAATAAATTGAAAAGGAAGAACTAAAATTATCTTTATTATCAGCAGCATGATAATCCATATAGAAGATTATAAAGAATCTACTAAAAGCTGCTGGAACTAATGAACAAGTTAAGCAAAATCATCACAAGTTAAAAGACCAAGTAGATTGACCAGACTGCCACTACCATGATCACTTTAATGGTATTTATAATCACTAATTTTAAATAAAGTTGATATTGACAGCGTCCCCGGGTGGCTCAGTTGGTTAAATGTCTGCCTCTGGCTCAGGTCACGATCCCAGGGTCCTGGAATCAAGCCCCATGGGCTCCCTGCTCAGTGGCGAGTCGGCTTCTGCCCCATTGTGCTCTCTTGAGCTCGTTCTCTCACTCTCTCTCAAATAAATAAGATCTTTAAAAAAATCTGGTATAAACAGTAAACATACTTCCATTTTATTTGAGTTCAAAATGTGCCTTGTGTTTTAAAACAATTTGAGCATGCCTGTTTTGAGATAAAAATGCCGATTAGGTTAGGAGACATGATTTTGTTGGAATTTTCAACATTTATTGAGTATAATCTATATACTAGTTACCACAGTGCTTTGCATTATTTTAATTTTTAATGACAATTATGAGTCAAGAAGCAATTTCATATTAAACTTGTAGTTGAGGTACTGAGGCTTAGAAAAGCTAAGTAACTTGCCTAGTGTCAATTTACCTAATGTCCTGCAATTAGTAAGTGGTAGAAGTATGCTTCAGACTCATCAATAGCTATTAAAATTTTATTAATAGATATGGCCAAATGGTTCAGGAGTCAAGTGGTATTGGTTCTAAAAAGCAGCAAGCATTTCAAATTACTGACCATAAGGTTGGGAGAAAAACAGTGTAATTCTGAGGCATGATTGTATGGTATTGTATGGTAAAATCATTTACATAGGTGTCTCTTAGTGTTTTTTATGTATTTCAAAACTGTGTTTTTACTGCTATCTTGAGCTATCATTAGGGTTTAGAACACTTACAATCCCCAATTCTAGTTTCCCTATTTCCATCTATCCAATACATTTATAACTCAAACCAAAATTGTTCATTAGGTTACTGTTTGTTTACGTTTTTAGGGCTATGTTTCAACTTTTCTAGGGGGGATGATACTTTCTTGATATATGAAATCCTCCTTTGTATCTTTATTGTAACTTTCCTTCACCTCCCAATTTTTGTTTTTCCTGTCTGTTTTCTTTGCGTGGAATGTTCTCCCTTCCTGTCCGCACTCTCTCTCCTACCACTTTGTTGGTTGGTTCCTGTTGGTTCCTACCACATTACCGCTATTTATGACTTCATAGGCTTCCATCATGTCCTGACTTAAATTTCATCTTAATGAGGTCTTCTCTAATAGTCTTGGTAGTTTCCTAGCCCTATGGGTAGCTATCACTATATTGTATTTCTTTTTTCCCATTCTTATAACTGTGCTCATTTGTACGCATGTATATAATGTTATACATCCTAGAATCTAACAAATATTTGTACCTCAGGAGGCACAAATACATTGAATGAATGAAGGAATGCATGATTAAAATGGCTTGAAGCAATCCAATGAACTCATAGAAATAGTAATGCATCAGAATAAAAATGGAATACAAGCATGTATTACTTGTAATATGAATTTGAAAGCTGATTGATGTTTTTTCCTCAAGAACATTCATTTCTAATTCTCTCGCCAAAACATATAGCTATCTTTTCCCTGACCTAAATCTAATGTTTCAAGTCTCCTTAAAGTTGTTGAGTTCTGAGAGAGATGCTTTTCTGGCAAATCTGTGTTAGAATAAATTGAAGTTAGGTTTTGAGAATTCTGAGCATCAAATACGGTCAAAGCTGTTTGCCAGCTGGGGAGAATTCTTTTCCTCTGAGAAGAGCAATGGATTCTTTTAGATATAATTTCAGCCACAATTTCATTAAGTTCCTCTTCAGCAGTTTCTGGTAAATTGTCCTGAAAATTAGCAAACATTTCAATAGTGCAGTCTGGGAAATTCAGTACGTAATTTTTAGCATATTTTATTGCAATAATAAGGTCTTGACAATTTTGCTTTTGCTTAGCCATTATACTCTTTGTTGGTTTTAATTGAACACTGACAAGCTTGATTGCAGATCAGGGCAGTAAGTCCCAGCAGCAATGGACTGAGTGATTTGGAAAATTGTCCCACTGAAAATGAGGAAATATCACAAAGAAGCCATTGTAGAAACCAATTAGAGTCACATAAAAGTAAATTCTAAATGTATTAAACAAATTTCATTGAAATATAACATAAACATAAAATGTGTACAAATCATACATGCAGAACTCAAGTTTTACCTAGTACATCTACGTGTAGTAACCAGCTGGTTCAGGAAATAAAACACAGCTACCACCCCAGAAACCTCCTTTGTGACCTCTTTCACTCCTCATTCCCACCTAAAGGTAGCTATTATTCGTACTTAAAGCAAAAGAAATTACTTTAGTCTATTTTTCAGCTTTTTACAAAAAGAAACTTGTAATCAACATTTATGGGTTTTTTTCACTCAACATGATGTTGTTGTGCATAATAGCAATTTATTCATTTTCATTGCTGTGTAGTATTTAATAGGATGCATATATACTATTACTCATTTAGTTATTCTACAATTAATGGGCATATGAGTTGTTTCCAGTTTAGGGAAAAGATACTGTTACCAATCTTTTCATACATAAGTTTTGCAGCTCATTTCTTTACGAGTAGAATTGTTTCATAATAAGTTAGATGTACATTCACTTTATGAAATTATCCCACACAAAACTTCCAAAGTTACATATTTTACATTTCATATATATTTTTTTTTTTTTTTTTCTAGCAGAGCATGTGAGTTCCACTTGCTTCACAGCCTTGCTAAGACTTAGTATTTTTCATAGTTCTTATTTTACCTTTGGGGTGCATGAATGGTTAGTTATACCTCATTGTGGCTTAAATTTTGTACTGATAATTTTTACAGCCCCTTTTGATGCAAGTATTTTAGTCTTTTACCCATATTTAAAATAGGATTGCCTGTATTTTTATTTACTTGTAGGAGTAGTTTTTAAGTTCTGGATCTATGTTGTCCAATCTGGTAGACACTAACCGCATGTGGCCATCAAGCAATTGAAATGTGGCTAGTCAGAATTGAGATGTCTCACATTATGTTTCTATTAGTCAATGGTGTTCTTGAAAAAAATTGTCAAGTACCTGTTTTACAGATATTTTTTCCCACTTGTGTGGTTTTCATTTTCACTCCTAATGGTTTCTTTTGCTCAACAAAAATCTATAAAGAAGCCCAATGTTTTGCTCTTTTCCTTTATGATTATTGTTCTTCGTGTTCAAACAATTACCTGTAAAAGTATTTTACCGTTTAATCTTCTAAGGCTTTCTTGTTTTACTTTTCCCATTTATGTCCATAAATCCATCTGGAAGTGACTTCTTGTTTTTTAGTGAATTCAAAATCAAAATTACTGTCTTTCAATAATTGTTTTTTAAAGATAATTATAGATTCACATGCAGTTATAAGAAATAAGATTCTGTGTACCCTTAAAACATTTTTATGCAAAACTACAGTACAATATCACAAATAGTATATAGAACATCTCCAACAGCACAGAGATCCCTCATTTCCCTTTTGTAGCCATCCCCTTCCCTCTTACCTCCAACCACATACCCCTAACTCTTGGAAACCACTAATCAATTCTCTATTGCTATAATTGGTCATTTAAAGAATGTCATATACATGGATACATACAGTATGTCAACTTTAGGATTGGCTTTTCTCACTCAGCAAAATTCTCTAGAGATTGATCCAGGTTGTTGCCTGTATGTATGTATGTATGTATTTTTTTTTTTTAACTTTTTAAAGGTTTTATTTATTTATTGACAGAGAGATAGTGAGCGGGGAGCAGCAGGCAGAGGGAGAGGGAGGACCCAGGGATCATGACCTGAGCCGAATGCAGACGCTTCACAACTGAGCCACCCAGGTGCCCCTGTTGCCTGTATTTATAAAGGTTTTTGAGTGAACCTGATTTCATGTCCAACAGTATAATTGTCAAGTCATATTGTAGTTGCAGATTAGTTTTTAAAGAAGCAGCCAAACTATTTTCCAAAGTAGCCATGCCATTTGACATTGCACCAGTAATGTATGAGTGATCTAGTTTCTTCACGTCATCACTAGCATTTAGTATTACTATTTTTTACGTGAGCCATTTTGATAGGTGAGTAGTGAAATCTTATTGTGATTTTAATTTGTAATTTCTTTTTTTTCAATTTGTAATTAGTTGATAATGATGTTGAACATCTTTTCATATGCTGCTTTGAAATCTGTATATCCTCTGGTAAAAACAACTGCTGTGTCTTTGCTCATTTTTTAATTTTTTTTATTATTGAGTTTTGAGAGTTATTTATATGTTCTAGATATTAGGCTTTTCTAGAAAAACAGAACCACTGTAATGTGTATATAGCATCTAGATGTATATTTTAAGAAATTAGCTCACATGATTATAGAAGCTAACAAGTCCCCAAATCTGCAAGGTGAGTTGGAAACTTGGAGACAGGAAAGCCAATGGTGTAATTCCATTCCCAAGGCTAACAGGTCCAGACCTGGGAAAACCAAATATTTTAGTTTAAGTCCCAAAGCAAAACAGCAGCAGCAACAACAACAACAACAACAACAACAACAACAACAACAGAAAGCCAATGTCCCAGTTTGATGGTAGCCAGGTAGGAGAAATTGTCTTACATGAGGAAAGGTCAGGCCTTTAGTTCTATTCAGACCTTCAACTGATTGGATGAGGTCCACCCACAGTGGAGAGCAAAATCTGCTCTACTCAGTCTACCAATTTAAATTTTAATCTCATCCAAAAACATTCTCAGAGAAATACCCGGAATAATGTTTGGCCAAATATCTGGGCATACCATGACTCAAATAAGTTGACATATAAAAATAACCATCATATTTGCCCTTTGTCAGATATGTGGTTTACAAATATTATCCTCCAGTGCGCAGCTTACATTTTCATCTTCTTAAGAGTTTTGATTATACTTTTAATTTGAGAAGTATACTTGATCAATGTTTCCTCTTAGGATCATGCTTTTGGTGTCAAGTCTGGGTTGTATGAGTTTCTTCTATATTTTGTATATTAACTCCTTATCAAATGTGGTTTACAAATGTATTTCTCCCATTCCACTGGTCACCTTTTTATTTTATTGATAATCTGTTGTGCAGAAGTTTTTTAGTTTGATGTAGTCTCACTTGTTTTTTTTTGTTGTTGTTGCTTTTGGTGCCATATCCATAAAATCATTGCTAAGATAGTGTTAAAGTTTCTACTGTTTTTTTCCAGGGATTTTATAGTTTGAGGTCTTTTAAATCTCTAATCCATTTTGAGTTAATTTTTGTGAATGGTTTAAGACAGTTGTCCAGTATCATTCTTCGGCATATAAAAAAAAATCCAGTTTTCTCAACACTTTTTTGGGAAGAGATGATCTTTTCTTCATTGAGTATTTTTGACTCCCGTGTCAACTAATGTTGACCAAATATGCAGGGATTTATTTCTGTGCTCTCAGTTCTGTTTCATTTGTCTATATTTCTGTTTTTATATCAGTACCATACTGTTTGGATTATTGTAGCTTTGTAATATAGTTTGAAATCAGGAATTGTATGCCTCCAGCTTTGTTCTTTTCCAATTATTTTGGCTGTTTGGCTATCTGGGTATTTTGTGGTTTGGTGTGAGTATTAGGATTTTTAAAAATATTTCTATGAAAATGCCCCTGGAATCTTAATAAGTATTATATAGCACCTATAACAGCTTTTGGTAGCATGTACCTTTTAATACTAAGTCTTCCAGTACATGAACATGGATATCATTCCATTTATTTGTGTTGTCTTCAAAGTCTTTCATCATTGTCTTCTAGTTTTCAGTGTATGGGCATTTCTCTTCCTTGGTTAAATTTATTCATAAGTGTTTTATTGTTTTTGGCTATTATATACCAGATTCCTTTCTTGATTTCTTTTCCAGATAATTTGTTACTGTTTAGAAACACAACTGATGGGGTGCCTGGGTGGCACAGCGGTTAAGCGTCTGCCTTCGGCTCAGGGCGTGATCCCGGCGTTATGGGATCGAGCCCCACATCAGGCTCCTCCGCTAGGAGCCTGCTTCTTCCTCTCCCACTCCCCCTGCTTGTGCTCCCTCTCTCGCTGGCTGTCTCTATGTCTGTCGAATAAATAAATAAAATCTTTAAAAAAAAAAAAAAAAGAAAAAAAAAAAAGAAACACAACTGATATTTGTATATTGATTTTTGATTTTTGTATCCTACAACTTTACTGAGTTAGTCGATCAGTTCTAACAGGTTTTTTTTGGTGGAGTCCTTATGATTTTCTGTGTGTGTGTATGTGTCTGTGTGTGTGTGTGTATTTATATTTAAATATGTATATATATACACACACATATATACACATACATATATACACATACATATATACACATATATATACATATATATATATGTATATATATGAATGATCATGCCATCCACAATACCTTTCCAATTTGGATGCCTTTTATTTCTTTTTCTTGCCTGATAGTTCTGGCTAGGATTTCTAGTACTAGGTTTAATAGGAGTGGTGAGAGTGAGCACTCTGTTCGTATTCCTGATTTTTGAGGAAAAGCTTTTAGCCTTTCACCATTGAGTCTGATGTTAACTGTGGGCTTGTGATTATTATGGGCCTTTATCATGTTGAGTTATATTCCCTCTACACCTAATTTGTTGCATTTCTATCATGAATGTTTGTTGAATTTTGTCAAATGCCTTTTCTGTATCCATTGAAATAATGATACGATTTTTTTTATTTTTCGTTCTATTCTGTGATATCACAGTAATTGATTTGCATGTGTTGAATAATCCTTTCATCATTGGGATAGATTCTACTTGATAATGGTGTATGATCCTTTTAATGTGCTGTTGAATTTGATTTGCTAGTATTTTGTTGAAAATTTTTGTTTCTGTTTTAATCAGGAATATTGATCTATAGTTCTCTTGTAATATCCTTATCTGGTTTTGGTATCAGGGTAATACTGCCTTGTAAAGTGAGATTGGGAGCATTCCTTCCCTTGACTTTTTTTTTTTTTTAAGAGTTTAAGTAGAATTTGCATTAATTCTTAAAACATTTGACAGAATTTACCAGTGACCACATCTGATCCTGGACTTTTTTGTTAGGAATTTTTTAAAATACTGATTCAATTTCTGTACTGGTCTGTTCAGATTTCAATTTCTTCATGATTCAGACTTGGTCATATGTTTCTAGGAATTTATCCATTTCTTTTAGGTAGTTCAATTTTTTGGCGTATTATTCATAGTAGTCTCATGATTCTTTGTATTTCTGTAGTATCAATTGCAACGTCTCCTCTTTTACTTAAAATTTTAATTACTTGGGTCCTCTTTCTCCTTGGTTAGTATAGCTGCGTTTGTCAATTTAGTTTTTCTTTTCAAAGAACAAACTCTTTTTTAAAATCTTTTATTTTTGTATTTCATTTATTTCTCATCTTTTATTTCCCTTTTGCTAAATTTGTGCATAGTTCTTTTTCTAGATCTTTAAGATATAAAATTAGATTGTGTATTTTAGATCTTTTTCTTGACATATTCATTTGTTGGTATAAACTGCTCTGTTAGACTGCCTTACTGTATCCCATAGTTTTTGATATGCTGTGTTTCCATTTTCTTCCTCCCTATATATATTTTATTTTCCTTTTGAATACCTCTTTGATCCATCAGTTGTTTAAAAGAGTGTTTAATTTTCATATATTTGTATATTTTCTTGGTTTTTCCATGTTTCTGATTTCTAGTATACCATTCTGAGAAAAAATACTTGCTATTTCTATCTTCTTTAATTGGTTAAGTCTTGTGGACTAACATATGGTCTGAGAAAACATTTCATGTGTGCTTGAGAAGAATGTGTATTCTGCTGCTGTTGGATATAACATCTTCTATATGTCTGTTAGGTCCATTTGGGCGATGGTGTTGTTCAAATTCTCTGTTCCCTTATTGATTCTTTGTCTGAATGTTCTATTCATTGTCGAGAGTGTGGTATTAAAGTCCCAACTATTACTGTATTCATGTTTATTTCTCCTTTTAGTTCTATTAGTATATGTTTTATATATATTTTTAAAGATTTTATTTATTTATTTGACAAAGAGAGAGACAGCCAGTGAGAGAGGGAACACAAGCAGGGGGAGTGGGAGAGGAAGAAGCAGGCTCATAGCAGAAGAGCATGATGTGGGGCTCGATCCCATAACCCTGGGATCATGCCTGAGCCGAAGGCAGACGCTTAACCGCTGTGCCACCCAGGCGCCCCTATGTTTTATATTTTTAGGTGCTCTGATATTGGGTGCAGAAATATTTACAATTGTTATCTTTTTGATGGATGGCCCTTTATTGTTATATGACTGTTTAATTATATAATTTTATATATAATTTCCATAATTTCTATGTAATTTCCATAATTTTTATATAATAGAATTTCCATAATTTTTATACAATTTCTCTAATTTTTATATAATATAATTTTTATATAATTGTATAATGCTTGGCTAAAAGCTATACTAAATAGTTGGGCAGGGCTGCTGGCTTGGTTCCCTTTCTAAGAGTGGCTGTAAGATGCTCTGTGCTTGCTCATGTTCTCTGGCTAGGCTTCCTGGTCAGGTGAAACTAGAGGCTATACTCAGAAGTTGGGGAGGGTTGCAAATTTGCTTTCTTGCCAGGGTGGGGCTGTAGAATAGGCTCTACAACTGGTAAGGCTTTATAGCTGGGACCCCAAATCAGACAAAACTTCCAGCTGGACTCCCTGGCCAAATGAACTCAGCATTGCTTGATGGTCAGATCTATGGGCTGTGATACGTGCTCTGCTGTAAGCAGGAATGGTCTGACAAATTCTGAGCGCTGGTTACCGTAATCCCACTCCTCTCCTCCATTAGTGTCTGATCTCTGGTGGTCAAACCCCACAAGATGCCCACATTGATCCCCATGAGGTGCAACCCATGTGGAAGTGCTCTGCAACATTAAGGAGCTGGATGTACACCTTAGACCCTCTTTTTCTCACTGGAGAAACCATAGGCCAGAGGGGAAGCCCTTGGTGTGGCACTGTGCCAGCCTGTGGGAGAGGTGATGCGAATCAGATTATAGTCACTCTTCTTACCCTTCTACTGTAGTTCTTGATTTCTCTGGTTCAAGGAGGTGCTTCAACTTAATCTTCAGATTGTGGAATTTTCACAGTGGTGTCTTATCTAGTTGCTAATTGGTCTTTTTTGGGGGGGTGTACTGAAGTTGGGAATGACCCATGTTACCAAAGATGATGACTTCACTCTTTAATTTTCCTTAACATGTGTATATGATGAATTATATTGACTTTTTAATATTGAATCCCTGAAATAACCTCCATTTGATGATGATGTAGGATTCTTTTTATATATTTCAGACTTCTATTTGCTAATATTTTTTTAAGGATTTTTATATATACATGAAGGATATTGTCCTTTAGCTATATTTTCCTTTGAACTCTCTCTGATTTTAGTTTCAGGATATTAGCTTCATCAGATGAATTGGGAAGTGTTTCCTCATCTATTTTCCAGAAGGGATTCTGTAGAACTGGTGTTAATTCTTAAACATTTGGAAAATTCTCCAATGAAAAAATCTAAGCCTGGAAATTTGGGGGGGGGTAGTTCTTAAATTATGAATTCAGTTTCCTTAATAGTTATTATCTGCTTAAATTTTTTTTAAGGTTTTGTGTTTTAAAGTAATTGCTACATCCAACATGGGGCACAAACTTACAACCCCAAGATCAAGAGCTGCATGCTGTATGGAGTGAGCTAGCCAGAAGCCCCATTATCTGCTTAAATTGAGTGACTTGTAGTAGTTTGTGTCAGTCAAAGAATTGGTCTATATTTAAAAGAAAAAAAAAGATGTATTTATTTTAAAAAGAGAGTGTGAGCGTGGGAGTGGAGAGGGTGGGTAGAGGGAGAGAAAGAGAGAATCCCAAGAAGACTCTCTGGTGAGGACAGAACTGATGCAGGGACCTGGGATCACAACCCTGAACAAAACCAAGAGTCAGCTGCTTAACTAACTGTGCCACCCAGGTGCCCCAAGAATTGGTCTATTTTATGTAAGTTGTCAAGTGTTTGTGTGTAGGGTTGTTGGTAATAGTTTTTTTTTTTTTACTACCTTTCTGAAGTCAAGAGAGTCTGTAGTGGTATTGTTTCATTCCTCATATTGTTAATTGATATTTCTCTTATTTTCCTTTGTCAGTCTTTCTAGAGATTTGCCAATTTTATCTTTTCGAAAAACCAACTCTTCATCATTGATTTTTCTTACTGTTTTTCTATTTTCAATTTCATTTATTTTTCTTATTTCATTCCCTCTGCTTGTTTTGAGGTTTTGTTTAGATTTTGTCCTTTTTCTAGATTCTTGAAATGTGAGCTTAGTTTATTGATCGGAGACTTTTTCTCTTATCTATGCATTCAGTGTTATAAATATCACTCAAGTGTATTAGCTGTGTATTTTCATTTAGTTCAATCTCTCTGTATTCTTTTTTTAAATTCCAGTTAACATACAGTATAATAGTAGTTTCAGGTGTACAATATAGTGATTCAACGCTTCCATACAACAAGTGCCCTTGTTAATCCCATCACCTATTTAACCCCTCCCCTCATCCACCTCCCCTCCCCTCCAGTAACCATCAGTTTCTTCTCAAGAGTCTTGTTTCGCCTCTCTTTTATTTCCCTTTGTTTGTTTGTTTTGTTTCTTAAATTCTATATGTGAGTGAAATCATATGGTATTTGTCTTTCTCTGACTGACTTCACTTAGCATAATACTCTCTAGCTCCATCCATGTCATTGCAAATGACAAAATTTTACTGTTAGGGCTGAATAATATTCCATTGTACATATATACTACATCTTCTTTATCCATTCATTTAGTGATGGACACTTGGGCTGCTTCCATAATTTGACTATTGTAGATAATGCTGCTATAAACATTGGGGTGCATGTATCCCTTTGAATTAGTGTTTTTGTAGTCTTTGGGTAGACACCTAGTAGTGCCATTGCTGGATTATAGGGTAGCTCTATTTTTAACTTTTTGAGGAACCTCGGTACTGTTTTCCAGATTTTGAATTTCAACCAACAGTGCAAGAGGATTCCCCTATCTCCACATTCTCACCGACACCTATTGTTTCTTCTGTTGTTGATTTTAGTCATTCTGACAGGTGTGATGTGATAGCTCATTATAGTTTTGATTTGCATTTCCCTGATGTTCAGTGATGTTGAGGATCTTTTTGTGGGTCCATTGGCTATTTGTATGTCTTCTTCAGAAAAATGTCTAATCATCTCTTCTCCCCATTTTTATTGGATTATTCAATTATGTAGTATTTAGTTGTTTCAGTTCTTTATATATTTTGGATTCTAACCTTTTATCAGATGCATCACTGGTAAGTATCTTCTCCCATTCCATAGGTTGCCTTTTAGTTTTGTTGACCGTTTTCTTTGCTGTGCAGAAGCTTTTTATTTTGATGAAATCCCAATAGCTTATTTTTGCTTTTGTTTCCCTTGTCTCAGGAGACCTATCTAGTAAGAATGCTATGGCCAATGTCAAGGAGGTTAGTGCCTGTATTCTCCTCTGGGATTTTGATGGTTTCAAGACTCACATTTAGGTCTTCAATCCATTTTGAATTTATTTTTGTGTACGGTGTAAGAAAGTGGGCCAGTTTTATTCCTTTGCATGTTGCTGTCTAGTTTTCCCAACAGCATTTGTTGAAGAGACTGTCTTTTTTCCATTGGGTATAATTTCCTGCTTTGTCAAAGATTAATTGACCATATAGTTATAGGTTCATTTCTGGATTTTCTATTCTGTTCCATTAATCTATGTGTTTATCTTTGTGCCAGTACCATAGTGTTTAGATTACTACTGCTTTGTAATATAACCTGAAGTCTGGAATTCTGATGCTTCCAGCTTTGTTTTTCTTTTTCAAGGTTGTTTTGGTATTTGGGTCTTTTGTGGTCTTGTATAAATTTTAGGATTTTTTGTTCTAACCCTGTGAAAAATGATGTTAGTATTTTGTTAGGAATTGTATTAAATATGTAGATTGCTTTGAGTAGTATAGACATTTTCACAATATTTGTTCTTCTAATCCACAAGCATGGATTGTGTTTACATTTCTTTGTGTCCTCTTCAATTTCTTTCATTAGTGTTTTATAGTTTACAGAGTACACATCTTTCATCTCTTTGGTTAGATTTATACCTAGGTATCTTATTGGTTTTGGTGCAATGGCAAATGGGTTTGATTGCTTAATTTCTCTTTCTATTACTTAATTACTGGTGTACAGAAATGCAACAAATTTCTCTATGGTGAAATTGTATCCTGTGACTTTACTGAATTTACTGATCAGTTCTAGCAGTTTTGGATGGAGTTTTTTGGGTTTTCTATATATAGTATCATGTCATCCGCAAATAGTGAAAGTTTT
This sequence comes from Ursus maritimus, assembly GCF_017311325.1. Lineage (NCBI taxonomy): Eukaryota > Metazoa > Chordata > Mammalia > Carnivora > Ursidae > Ursus > Ursus maritimus. The sequence continues at coordinate 35,808,724 of NW_024427107.1, read as the reverse complement.
ACTTGTTCCTTGCTGATTTGGATACCTTTTATTTCTTTTCGTTCAATTGTTGTGGCTAGGACTTCCAGTACTATGTTGAATAAAAGTGGTGAGAGTGGACATCCCTGTCTTCTTCCTGACTGTAGAGGAAAAGCTCTGTTTTCCCCTATTTAGGATGATATTAGCTATGGGTTTTTCAAATATGGCCTTTATTATGTTGAGGTATGTTCCCTCTAAATCTACTTTGTTGAGGGTTTTTATCATGAGTGGATGTTGTACTTCATCAAATGCTTTTTCTGTGTCTTTTGAAATGTTCATACTGTTCTTATACTTTTTTATTAATGCAATGCATCATGTTGATTGATTGGTGAATATTGAACCACCCTTGCAACCCAGAAGTAAATCCCATTTGATCATGGTGAATGCTTTTTTAAATGTATTGTTGGATTCAGTTTGCTGGTATTTTATTGAGAATTTTTGCATCTATGTTCATCAGGGATATTGGCCTGTAATTCTCTTTTTTAGTGGTATCTTTATCTGGTTTTGGTAACAGGGTGATACTTGTCTCATAAAATAAATTTGGAAGTTTTCCTTCCTCTTCTATTTTTTTACAATGGTCTGAGAATAGATATTAACTCTTCTTTAAATGTTTGGTAGAATTTGCCTGTGAAGCCATCTGGTCCTGGGCTTTTGTTTGCTGCGAGTTTTCTGATGACTGATTTAATTTCTTTGTATGTTATTGGTCTGTTAAAATTTTCTATTTCTTCCTGTTTCAGTTTTGGTAGTTATTAGGTTTAAAGGAATTTATCCATTTGTTCCATCTTGTCCAATTAGTTGGCATACATCTTTTCATAATATTCTCTTATAATTGTATGTATTTCTGTGGTGTTGGTTGTTATTTCTCCTCTCATTTGTGATTTACTTGGGTCCTTTCTCGTTTAGTCTGTGGTTTAAAGTCTATTTTGTCTGACATAAGTATTGCTACCCTGGCTTTCTTTAGACATCCATTTGCATGTTAAATGGTTCTCCAGCCCCTCACTTTCAATCTGCAGGTGTCTTTAGGTCTAAGATGAGTCTCATATAGGCAGCATATCGATGGGTCTTTTTAAAAATCATTCCACCACCCTATGTCTTTTAACTGCAGCATTTAGTTCATTTACACTCAAAGTAATTATTGATATGTATTTATTGCCATTTTATCACTTGTTTTGTGGTTGTTTCTGGAGATTTTCTCTGATCATTTCTTAAAATCCTTGTCAGATAATTCTAACATCTGTTGTCTATGCATTGGCACCTTTTGATATTTTTCAATAAATCTGATCTCTTTTTATGAAATAACTGATTGAATGTACTGATAAAAGTATCTGTTCCTAGAATTTGCTTTGTTGGGAATATTTTTGATTATGAAAATGATTTTTAATATATGTGTACTATTTATACTTTGTATTTGATCTTGTGTCAGTTTTCTTAAGAATTTTTCAAATTTTACCTAAGTTATTGAATTTATTGCCATAATTCTTAACATTCCTTTGGTTATGTCATAGTCTATAATATTTTTTTTCCATTCCTGTTATTGGTAATTTGTTCTCTTTCATGTTTTTGGTCAAACTGGCTGTAAATTTATTAATTTTAAAATTGGTTTCCTATTGAATATATGTGGATTAATTTTCTAGCTAAACTCTCAGAAAATAAATTTCCCAGGCTTATTGTAATAAAACTAAACATTAAAAGAAATGACTGGGATGACTGTAGTAGAAGTACATTCTACGTGGTAGATCTCTGTCATCCATAGAGACTGTAACCAACCTGACTTACATAAAATTGTTCAGTTAATGGGATTTGTGTTTTTCTCCTCTTAGTGCCCTCTATGCCCTTTTGACTTGCTATTGACAAGGCAGTAAATACATTTGGGAGTCTTCTACTGAGGTTCTCCTCACCCACCTGGCTTTCCTTTGAGTATCTTTTGCCCAGCAGCCTTGCTCACCCAGTCAATCTTCTCTTTCATTTACTTATCACCCTGGAATTCTTATTCTTTGCCCATGCATATAACCACCAACACTTCAAAAATTAGAATTGTGCAAAGATTTGTGTCTTTCACAGATCAAGCATTGCCAAAGATTATCATTAAATAAGAACACAAAAGCATGGCATCTAGTTAGTCATGGAAGAAAAATGACAATTTAAAAAACAGGTAGCATTTTAATATTAGCAAGTCATTTTATAATATTAATAAAAATGCTAGATTCGTGTCAACTTTTGTATATAGGAAATCAATTGTGAATTTAAAGGCTGTCATTAAAACTACAACTTTACCAAAGGTCAATAATGATCATGTAATAAATTCATGGCTTGTTATGGGCTTTGACATTTGGAATTACAGAATAATTTATAGACCATGTGGCACTTAAATAAGATGGTTTCTAGATATATTACAAAGTAAATGAACAAAAAAGGAATTTGTAGCTGTAGTTTTATCTTAATTCAATTATAGTTTTTGTCACTGTCAGATTAATAAATTTTGTTTATGCAACATAATTGTATGTGCAAATGGCTGCAGATCTAAATGATTTGAAGATAAATATTTAAAATAAGGATATATCAAGAAAATACTGAAAGTTTCTTGAATTTCAGAAAATAAGTATGAATAGAATAGGAGAGTTGTGACCTGGAGACTTCAGTCCTATGGGCAGCTATTCTCCCTCTCTGCTGGGTCCATCTTTCATCCAGGTAGCACAATTTACACCAGGTATCACTCCTTCCAGAATCCTCCAGTGGTTATTGATATTTTCTTAATACTAATAGCTGCTACCTTGGTTCATTGTAGCCTCAATGGTATGAATCTTGTAATCAATATGATTTTAAGCTTCTTAAAGATAGGGGGAAGTAGGGCTGACCTATTTAGTGAATGTCTGTCTCTGTGTTGAGCAAATTCTATAAATCACTTCATTTAGTTGTATCATCATAACTATATAAGGTGGGTTAAAATGAAACTTAGGGGGATCTCCAGGAAAGACAACTATGAAGTAAATTGCAAGATGCGGTAAATCAGTTATTCTCTAGGAAGATAGTATAGGTAGCGTATGGAAAGTAAGAACTTTATAGCTAGAAGAAACAGGTTCTTGTTTTTAACTGTTGCAAATTGTGTTACCCTGGGAGCTCTTCGAACTATATCAACCTCCGTTTTCATACCTTTCAAAATAAAATAGTATTTACTTCATAAGATGTCTGCAGGGATTAAAAGCTATATTCAAACAGAATTCTTGCTTAAGTATTCCATAAATGTTAATGGCCCTTCCTATCATTATCTTTTCCTCAGCAACCAAATCATTTTCATTGAATTGGGTATTACCCCAAATTTTGTATTTCTCCTATCTAGAACCATGTGGAGCTCAGAATAGACATTCAATACCTCTTTTGTTCACAGATATTGATGATAATACATGTCCCTTGACTTAAATAAGTCTGTTCTGAAATTGTTATTTTAGACTTACCTGTGAAGTAGATTGGAAGGATCTGAGTCCCTAGCTTAGCTGAGTAGGAGCTTCAGTGTGTTTTAATGGCTTGTTACTCTTAGTCACCCTTACAAGTTTAAGCACTTAGAGATCCAAATATCAGCAATAGGGAGGAATTACAGAATAAGTTATAGACCTAGACCATAGTGGTTGTCCACGTATATGCTTTGTTTATTTTTGCCATTACCCATCTCCACTGGCCTGGAATGCTAGGACTCATCTTAGTAACGTTGAATGTTGACAGTTTTAAGATAATATGTTGGAAAAATACAACAAATGACTTTGCCTTGTAGTATTTCCTATATGACCACAGAGCAGCAGACTAACCATGAATATATGTATGTAGCACTAGTTTAGTGCCTGGGGCTGCACAGAGAGCATTAGGCATGGCTTATGACCTCTGTACTTATGAATTCAAATTGAGAGACTAGGAATCAATTATGCAGTCACCATATGGGCAGTAAGTATAAGAATGTCAAAGGAAAAAGTCTCATTCAATACTATACTGGTGGGATATAAAAAGAGAATTTTTTTTTCATAAAAGTCTTCTCAGGTAAGATTTAAAAGAAATATTTCCATTATCATTTTTTATCTTTATTATTTGTAACCATCTAACACTGAAATTAACTCATGCATATCAGCAGACTTGAAATTTTATCATTTTTGTCCTAAAATCCTATATAATATTACCTGTAATAGAGAAATTTCGTGCTGCCCTCCACTCCTAAAATCAATATTTGCATTTTTCCTACTTCCTTGTAAGATCTATCCATGTTCAGAAATTGTGTTTAAAAATTGATAAGCTTAGAGTATTGGTTACTCTGCTTTTAGGAATTTCAGAGCTCTTCTTGTCTTGACACATTCCAACAGACATAGTCAAGGCCAAAGTCTCTACTGATGAAACTACAAGAAGGCAGATCCTTTAGTTGCACATGCAATGACAAAAAAAAAAAAAAAAAAATTAAAAATGAATAGTTTTTTGTTTTTGTTTTTTGTTTTGTTTCATTTTTTGAGAGATTTCTGGGATCTTGTATCTCTGGTATTCTTTTATTCATCCATTTATTCATTAAAAAAATTTCTTGAGATCTCGGGATATAGCATTGGCCAAAACAAATAGATCTTGCAGCCATGAATCATACATTCTAGGCGACAGAGATGGACAATGAAAAGAATGTCAAGTGACAAATTCTGTAAAGAAGATTTAAGGAAGGTAAGGGATAGAAAGTAAAGGAGCTATTTTGTGTAGGATGGTATCTAAAGATGGTATGTAAAGATTTTTCTAAAGTGAGAATGAACCCTGTGGTTATCAGGCAGAGAACTATAGAGAAAGGCCCTAAAACACAAACATGCAGGGTCCTTGTGATTAGAAAGAGTAGGGGTTGAGGTCGGAGATATAATTGGAGTCAGACCATGCGGGACCTTCTATTGCAAAGGAAGAGTTGAGTTTTATTTGAATCTGAATGGGAGCCACTGGGGAGTTTTTAATGGAAAAGTGACATAATTTGATGTAAATTTTTAAAAGGTTACTCTGGCTGCTGTAGAGAACATAGACCATACACAAGACCACAAATAAAATCACAGAGGAGAATTGCTAACCTTGTTAGGGTCTAGGAAGAGACATTGTGCTTTAGATAGAGTGGGAACTTTGGAAATAGATGTCAGTCAACTCTGGATACACTTTGATAGAAGAGCCTACCATTTTCAAGGCTGTAGAAAAGCATGGTTGTTGACATCTTATTCCATCTAGTCATTAAGAAGTCTTCTAATAAAATACTGGGCTTAGTTTAGTTATCCAGAGTGAGACACCATCTAGAGGTGTGTAGCCAAACATTTGTACTGTTTTTTTTTCAAACAATGTTCCCTGGAACAATAGAGGAAATGCTTGGTGAATAAAGGTCATGGTCAAATAAATGTTGAAAATCCTTTTTCGTTGTGGTTAAATCACCCAAACATAAAATAATCTCTTTGTTACCTTGGCATTCTCTGATGATATAACCTGGGAACTCTTGTGTAGTTTATCACTTTGGGAAAGAATGCCCTACAGCCTTAAATAGTATGCCTTTACTTAGCAAAGTCAGCTATATCTGACTCCCCAAGGAACCTGCAAGAGCAGCAAGCAGGTCATCAAAAGTTCAGAGATTGAAACTTCTTAGTTCTAGAAACGTTCTCTTCACAATATAAATATAATTGTTTTATATCTTTTCAACATGTTTTGATAATAGAACCAGTTTTCTTGTTGTTAAATGACTATAATTGTTATAATAATTTGAACTATATGATGCTGGTATTTTTGTAGGTTGAAAATGCTCTACTTCCAGAAATTTTATGTTTCAATCTAGTACTTTTTAAAAGTCATAGCAAATTAAAAAAAAAAAAGTCATAGCAATTTAAGAGTCAACATGTTTTCTTAGCATTTTCTGTCTTCCAGGCACTGTGTTTAGTGTTTTTTTTATATATCACCTAATTTAATTATCAAAATGGGTCTATCAGGAAAAATTGTAGGGACTTTAAAACAGGTAGAATAAGGTGAGTGGTTGATCAACTAAACTCATTCATTTGGGTGTATCTACACCTTCCATTGTCTTTGTCAATTCTGTAAGTCTTAAGAAAGTGGTATTACTGCAAATTAATCTTGCCTATAGATATGCAAAACAATCACATTTAGTCAATTTTGGTAGACTCCTTTTTCATCTATTTGTATATTCATGTGTGTGTCTGCTTTTTGAATTCCTCTTTGATATAGTATCTAACTGGTTCTCTTAATAAACTAAAGATCTTTGACATATTAACAGTTTATATGTGTATGACTTATGGTTATAGCCTCTTATAAAACGTATCTGTTTACTACTCTGAGATATTATTAACTGTATTTTATAAAAGAGGATATTGATACTCAGAAAGATTTTATCTGCTCAAATATGTTAGTAATTGGTAAACCCAGAATTTTCACCTATCCTTGAAAAGTTGTAAAACTTGTATTAATGACTGTGATTAAAAAAAAACCAATATTCCATTTGATTTGTTTTACTCTAATAAGTAAAAAAACTAAAGACACATAGTGCCATATTTATCCAGAATTTTTGAGAGATAGTAATGTGGGAGAAGAAAGACAATGAGCAGTCTCTTCTTATATTATCAGTGAGAGCTCAACCCCCAGATTTCCTTGCAGCCATCATGGTGGGTCCTCCATCACTTCACTCCTAAGAAAATTTTCCTGCTGGTTTTGTTCATGTCTACTTATTCCCATCTCCCCACCCCCCTCCATAGAGTGTTTAAATCCTTTGCCTTTGGTTCAGTGAGCTTATAAATACTCAGGAATGTTCAGAGGCAGACAGTCCACAAGTGAATTGATTAGGGAGCCCACAATGTATCCAGAGTCCATTTCACTCTTATTTCTGCCTCTTTAGATTAGGAGGGTCTTCCTCATTGCCCTTGGGTTCCTCCTTGTGCTCCCACACCATCCACCTTCTTCCAAACCATTCTCCTACTGAACTATTGGCATTTCTTTCTCTCTTCTCTGCATTTGGACTGTAAGCCTCATAGGACAGTGACTTTTGTTTGTCATTTTCATGGCTTTATCCCCAGGACTAGAAGATGTGCCTGGTGCATAGTAGGCATTCAAAAAATACGGTTGAATTAATGAATGAGCTGTCTTCTCTTCCATTTCTTTAGGGCCTGTTACCTGGTCTTTTGCAGGTAAATATAATCAACAGCTAATAGGCACTGAAGGCATATCTGTAAGAAAAGAATATTCCTCTACTGAACAGTTGGGCTTTTTCCTTAGCTTTTAATTTTCTACTCTCACATGGACTGGAGAAAGGGCACACGCCCCTTGGGGCGCAACTGAAATACAAGAAAGCTTGAGAAATACAAGAATAATACCATTGCTACTTGTAGATACAGTCCTGCCACATGTTTATTCATCCATTTGTTGAGTATACATTGAGCACTAAAACTCCAAGGGAGGGAGTCATACAAAGAAAACTAGAACAAGAAACAACTACTGCCCTACAGGTATAAGTGAAATTCTCTGATAACAATTATCCATTCCTTAATTTGCTATATGCCTAGAAACTATGCTAAGTATTATACATAGATAATTTTCAATATTTATAATTGCCTTTGAGGATAATTGGTATAATTTGTGAATGAAGATACTGAGGAACAGAAAAAGACATCGAGAGTCACAAATAAATTGCAGAACTGGAATTTGAAGTCAAGTTTTTGTTCTAGTTCCTCTTTTTTCCATTTGTGACTTTTGCATACTTTCACAGTTATAGTATTTAACTGATGTTTGGACTATTCCTAGTAAGTTATATAGATATGTTATATTTTTCAAAATAAGAATTAAATATAAAATTATTACAATTAGCTTTATTAGTGAGTGATGACAAATTATTTGTAATATATCTCCAAAGAATCTATGTCATTCTCAGTGATGAATAATTTGAAGTGTAGATCAGTTTCACATTTAATTGATTTCTATTTCTACATTTTGTTTTCACTAACTTAGAAAATCCCTCTTCACAATTGTGCATTGGCAGGTAGTGATTATTTGAAGACTTTGTTAAATAGCTATGGTATTCAGATAGGAAAAATAGCCAAAAAACATGGAAGATTATCTCATGGAATTTCATTTAACAGCTCATCAGATGAAAATCAACAAGCATATTACCCTCAAATGCTGAAAAGTTGACTTTTGCAACTGAGAGTATAGTTGTGAATGTGTTCCTAATCTACTCTTTGATGGCAATCAAGGTGTTACGTATTTCTACATGTTTTATTATAGCAATGGATGTTTTTAAAATACGCCCTAAAGCAATACTTCATTGATTCCTTTCTTTAACAAGAGAAGGAAATTATTTATGAGAAAGAGTCAAATTTTTGACAGTTCAGACACTTGTCCTCTAGTGTGGCCATGTTTTAAAATCCTAGTATTCTATTCAAAACATTTAACCTTGTGGTATTTTAGCCCTGAAGAAATAGATTCAGGCTACTTAAGATTCTGAATATATCACTGAGATATGCCACTTGAGCAAACACTTGAAATCATAGATGTGAGTTTGAAGAAATGTTTTTATCTCATTTCACATTTCATAAAGTCATATGAGAACCTTTCCTCTTGACAACTAGCATGTCTGATCTAAAAAAAAGGAGTCCTGTACTTACTGGCCATTTCTCTGCTCAGCATGCTGAAAGAGAAACAGAAATTCAGAGTGAGCGTAGTCAGATCATTTTGACGATTTCCGCCAACACTAGATCAGCTCATGTGGGACATTGTTGACAAGCAACTATTACCACGATGAATAAATCAGTGGGTGGATTGGCCTACAGAAGCAATCTCCCTTATTTATATATCAACACTATTTCTTGCTCCTATATAATGCATGCTTGCTCAGAACTGAACAAATTCTACTTTTCTAGTCTGTTGTGTTTCATGGAATTGACAAAAATACAATATAGAATCATGCATTTGTAGTGATTAAATTAGAAAAAAAATCCATCCATTTTGTATTCTTCGTTCATCGGTTCATCAAGTATCTACTACTCACCTGGTATGTGGTGTAACTTAAGGAGAGCAAAAGTAGATGTGTTTCACACCCTCGTGAACTATAACATACCAATATCTCATCATCTGTACATATTAGTCATTCTATTACTTTTGAGGAGATAACATTCTCTTGTGTTCTGTGGCATCAATGTTACATGGCCATCTAACTCTGTTACATGATGGAGGAAACTTGCCAATCATATATTCTGGTTTCTCTCCATGGATGATATTTGACAAATGTTTTGGACTTGTTTTATATGCTGCTCTGCAACAGTGTGAGTCATCTGTCTTTGCCATGAGAAGTCTGACTTTAAATGATGAGTCTGTAGTTTTCATCTCTTCTCTACTTTTAATACTATCATGCGGTATTGTCCAGGCACCGTGCTAGGTGCTCAGTATACAACAGTAAACAAGATAAAAATGTTCCCTATGTAGTCAACTTATCAGCATGTCCATTTGGTTCTCTCTAAAATACCCAGACTTTTTTTTCCTCCATTTTGACAGTTGCCACCCTAGGTCATTTAGGCTGTGGTAAAACCTAATCTTTCTGCTGCTTTATCTCCATATTCTACTCCAAATAGAATAGACTAGGTAATCTTTTTAAAGTGTAACTTAGATTATTTCACTTACCTATTTCCAACCCTTTAGTAGCCTTCCATTACAGTTACACTTAAATCTAAATACTTTCCATGGACTTGAAGATTCTACAGACCATTTCCTGACCTCATTTCCTATAAATTTGTCTTTTATTCATGGTAAAATAGATGCACTGGCCTTTTCATTCCACTTCACAGCCTTTTCATTTGCTTTTCTTTGTCTGGGATGTTCTTCCCTCAATATTTCTACTTGACTCTTTTTGTCATTCTTCAGATGCCAGTTCAATTACAATTTCTATGATGAGCCTCTCATATCCTATTAAGCAGAGATTTGGCCTATTTTAAGAGTGCTAGGCAAGTATTACATGCTCAAATTGTTGTAAATAGCAAATGAAGTAAAGAAAATTTTGAATTTTAAGAATAGAACAAATGGAGTAACTTGGGAAAGGGCACTGCTTTAAACAAGAGAGGCCAAGCTTTTAGGAGATTTGATAGCTTAATTCAAGCTCAGCTAAGACCTGAAGGATATGCCAGGGCCAGAAATGAGCATTCCAGTTAAGGTAAATAGCAAATGGGAAGGCCCTGAATTTGGAAATTGTTGGATGCTGATGATACATGTCCATTGTGGCCAGAGGACAGAAAGTGATAGGGTCGGCAGGGGGGGACAATATAGGAGATGTGTGTAGTTTGGCAGATGCTTATAGACCATGGTAAGGTGTTGAATATTATTCTAAGTGCAATGAGAAAGTAAACGAAAGATTTGTAAGCAGAGGAGGGACATGTTTTGATTAGTACTAATAATCACTCTGGTTGCTCCATTAAAAAAAAAAAAAAAAACAGAGCAAGGAAGAAAGCAAGGAATCCAGTTAGAATATTATAAAGTAGATCAGCTGACAAGTAATAATGGGTTGGTTTTTCTGTTTACATTTTTTCACTGCTTTGTTAAACTGTGGACCTCAGGAATTCCCATGTTTTAGTACTTACAGGTTCTAATTTTATATTTGTATGAGCGTCTTTTGTGTTACATATATTTACAGAAAAAACATTTTTTAACAGTTTACCTAACTGGAATCCTTTGATTTATAACCCGGGACTGTATCTAGGGCGACCATAGGTCCAGCTTCCCGGGAAAGCTCTGGCTTGTATCTCTTATTGTCCCATGTAATAACATTAGCTCCTTTTATTTCCACATGTTCTGGTTTGTATGATCTATGACTACTCTACTATAATAGTAACAAAAATGTTAAATTAAAAGAGATAAGTAAATGCATTATATGCATTTGCACATTTATGAAAATGCAAATAACCAGGTATTGTGTGATGTTGGCTATTTATATAGGATGCCACAGGAACTCAGAGATGAGGTGGGAAATGATCAGGATGGCCATGTCATGCTCAAAGAGCTGTGACAGACCTGTTCTTAACTGCAAGGTGTCTGCCCACAATAGGTTTAATCTCTGAGGTAGCTTTCAGGCTTTGAGTAACAGGGAAAACCAGAGCACTGGGGCATCTTCATCCATGACTATACACCACCTCACCACAACTAAAATGGCCATGTGTTTTCCATTGTTAAGTTTCCAGTAGACCAGAGATGTCAGGTACAGAGCATTGCTTGCCTGCTACTGCTCACTTTTGGTCCTAAGGGGATTAATAATTCTCCATCACTGCCTTCTGAGCCCAGAAAAGTTCTCAAAATTCTTATGAACATGGTGTTCCTGGCACTCCCTATCCAACATTTAGGCTGGCTGGGCTGCAAGAAGAAACCTATTTGCCATTCACACATAGCCCATTGTCCTGCGTGCTGCATTTGTGCCCTCATTCTGGAGCAGAGCATGTGAAAAGACAAACGTGTGTATATTTGGACTTAATCTTTGCTCTTTATTCTAAAGATATTAACCTTAGCATGGACTACTTTACATTTCAAATATTTGTACCATTTGTCTTTAGAGCTAACAGGAATTGAATTTTGACTTCCAATGAGGCACATGTTGAGAGGAATCTTAACTTTTTTCTACAAAATTAGAAAACAGGCCAGTGACACTGATTACTTAAGAGGATTTCAAGGGTTCTTATATCTTCTAACCTCTTTAACGGCTGGGCCACTTCTCCAGACTCTGTGCTGTCATGGTTTCCTGTTCCATTAAAAATACAATAAAAATATCATGAATGACTTACTGCATCCAGCAATTTCCAGGTGTTTTCTTCTTGATCTATGTGGCCTGTTTTAGTAATGCTCTTGAGAGATTTTTCAAAAAATAATGTCAGAGTACTCTTGCGGAAAACTGATTGTTCCCCATAGAAAAGCTGGAAGGCAAAGAGAAAAATAATATTGCTCCTGTGTACAATATCAAAAAGCCTAGGCATAGAAAGTCTACATTTTTTTGCCAAAGGTTTACTTGTTGTAGGTTGCCTGGAAGTGGCAAATATAATTTATGGCAGCTGTCTGACATATATGCTTCCTGTCCTTCCTCACAGCAATTGCTTCCCCCAACCCGGGGCCTTAGGATGCCTCGCACTTCAGACCCCACAACCCCCCACATGCACTGGTAGAGGAGAAAGGGCATTTTATGTCCAATCCAAAAAGGGATAGATGATTTTGTGGCTGCTTTTATTTTGTTCTCTGTGCAACTGATATCCAGACTAAGCCACAAGTTAAACTAAGAAAAGGAAATATTTCTACAGTGTCTGAAATTATGCCAAAAGAGGAACCGTTATTGGTACTTCTTAGGAAAGAAAGGAAAATATTTTTGTTCTCACCTGAAATTCCTTGCAAAAATGTATACTTGGTTTCAGCCACTACAAAAGGAAATGCTCACTCATTGACATAACAGGGAAAAATGCTGAGCCAGTTCATTATTTGTTGATTTCAGCTTTCATGTTCTAATTTGGAATCAACCACAAGATATGCAGCAGTACTCTGTTTCATTCATCATAATAGAAGAGTTAATCATTTTGGTAACATTCTGTCTAATGAAATACATGACCTCCTCATGTGAAAACAGTGTATATTGACAGGAAATGTTCATCCTTGCAATTTCAGCCACCATATTCTAGAGGGCATCCAAGGACACTCTTTAGAATAAGAGAGCTATGGGAGATGTATAGGAAAGGAAGATGACCTAAAGGTAAAACTGAGGCTAGGGTGGAAGGAAGCCAAATGGAGGAATAAAGGTAAAAACAAGCAGAAGCTTTGGACCTGATTTGATCACCTACCCCCCCTCCCCCGTCTCTCTGTTTTTGGTATGATACAATAATAGTAAAAATCCCTCCTGTTCTTTGTTTTCATTATAGATACCTCAAGGAAATGAAAACAATGTAAATACTGTTTATGTAGAATAATTGTAGTATGATATTGGCTTTTAATATTGGATACCCCTAATAGACCATGTATCATTTTTTATTAGTGTTGCAATTTGATGCTTGTGTTAAGGGTATGCTGAGTCACATAACCTCCAGATCCCAGCAATTATTAACACAACAAAGGTCTGTTTCTCAGGTAGATCATGGTTGAGTGCAGGACAACAATAAACAATTTCTACCTTTGGCTTCAAGGTATTCAGAAGGGAGAAAGAACATGGATGATCTCATAAGTGGGTTTAGGAGCCAGGTCCTTCATTTCTCACTTGCATCCACACTTTTTGCCAGTATTCCATCTCATGGTACCATCTGACTCCAGAGAGAATGGGATGTGTCATTAAGCTGTGTGCTCCCCAAAAGGAGGACCGAGTACTAGCCTGCCACAGCTAGTTCTACAATATTAGTCACTGAAAAGTAAAGTATTTTATGACCACATGCTGGTTTTGGGTTATCACAGAAGTCTTTGCATTTAGCAGTTTGTGCTGCTTTACAACATATATTAAAATGACATTTTTTAAAATTTTGTCATCATTGACCTGGATCTGCATGACAAGAGGTTATGTTTGTTTTAATCTCAGATTTCTTTCTACTGTTTGAGGAGTTGGCCTTTGGAGAGTTCTACATTCGTGTTTACCAGAAATACCATTACTTTGGCAACAGTACAATTATATCTATCGATCGATCGATCGATCGATCGATGCATGTTATGCACTCTGAACGTGTTTTTTTTTTCATAATTACTGCACTGGAAACCAAAGTCGTTTGGAGCTGTGACTTTATTCCCAGATGTACCACCTTTCACTTTCAGTAAGAATCTTATTTTCCAGAACGTTTCTCAAAAATATTCAAATACATTTTAATTTTTTTAAGGGATCTATGCCCACATGTTAATTTTCAATCTACTAGTTCTATCCTAGTCTCATACTTTTTTCTGGACCTTACTTTTAAATCTAGCTTCATGAAACTCTAGCTTGAACAAAAATATAGATTAAAATATTTTGTAGTATTTAATGTTGTTGATTGTAAAAATAGATGTATCTAAAGTCCACATGGGCCCAGTTTTTCTACTTTGAATTTATTGGCATGTCACTGAAAACCTCCATGAAATCACATATAAACTTTAAAAACTTACAGGAAATAGCTTCTTAATTCACCTGTTCCATAATATCAGATTTTCTTTTTTATTGCTCAATTTTCTTTACATTTTTTAATTCCATTAATTAACATACAGTTATATTAGCTTCAATACAATAGTGATTCAACAATTCTATATATTACTTACTGCTTCTCATGATAACTATACTCCTGATCCCCTTTATCTATTTCACGCATCCCCCTATTCACCTCCCCTCTGGCAAAAACCAGTTTATTTTCTATATTTAAGAGTCTGGGGGGGGGTGTCTATTTTTGTTTTGTTTTGTTTCTTAAGTTCACAGATTTTCTTACACTGAGTGTTCTTAAAATGTAATTTTGCTTTATTGACAGGAATTCAACTAGTGTTACAAATTCATTAACAACAATATCTGCCAAGAATAATTTGACCTTCACACACATATCATTAAAATTTGAGTCCAGGATAAAGGAGTAGAATATCGGGGCATATGGGACAGTAGACTTAATATTGACTTTGGATTTACCTGAATTTGAATGCTAATCTCTCTACTTCTATAGTCCTGAGGAAGGAGAGTTAATTTATTTCAGCTTAAGTTTCCTCCTCTGCAAAATTGGAGTACTGATGTAGTTTTGGAATATCAGTGAGGTTCAGTGGGGTGGAGTCCAGAGCCGACCACTAAGAAAGAATTCTTGAGACATCTTTGGTGCAAAATGGTGGTTTATTAAAGCACGGAGACAGGACCTGTAGGCAGAAAGAGCTGCTGCCCCAGGTTGTGAGGGGTGGCTGATTATATACTATGGGTTTGGGGGAGGTAAGGAAAAAGGAGGTTCCAAAGGATTTTCATATGTTAAAGAGGACCTACAAGATACTGGAGGCCTTGACATTGTCAAGTTAAGTTTGCTTTTCCCCTCTAGCAAGGCATTATGTTAAGATAGTTGGGAGATTCCTGGAAGAATATCATATATTCCACCCAGGAGTGGGGTGTGGGGGGAGGTTTCAGGGTGTTAGTTTATGCTTTGTCCTCAGTTTGCCTTCTATTCCCTCATCAGTACTGCCTCTATAGCAATGCCTTTGTAATAATTTAATGAGGTAAAGTAATGGCTTTCAACCTTTTAAAACTCTGACCCACGTTAAAAAAGATTTTAAAAAAAAAACTTCATTTAGAACATATACAATGTATAAAAATATAAAAGCTAAAAATTCATAGAATGATACTTATACAAGTTTACACAATAAAGATATTTTACTACATTGAAATGTTAATTGGAATTTACATTAAAATGTAAATATAACATGATCTGACTTCTTGAACAACAATGGGTGAAAATTTTACATTTTAATGACACCCTGGTACTCTGACTTTTTGCCTGAAGATTGGCTTTGTTGATGGGGCTAAGACCGAATATCAAATAATAAAGTTTTACAATCATATCAACACTATGCCGATTTCTGTGTATGGTTTTTAGACAGTTCAGGAAAAATGAAAATTATTTTGTGCTTTATTACTTACGTAACTGTCTAAAACTTCTTCAATTTCATGCCACAGATAGGGACCATATTACATGTGTTGAGATTCTGCGCAACATATTTATTTCCCTCTTCATTTATTAAGAATAGCCTTTTTTGGGGCACCTGGGTGGCTCAGTCTTTAAGCATCTGCCTTAGGCTCAGGGAGTGATCCCGGAGTCCTGGGATGGAGCCCCACATCAGGCTCCTCTGTTGGGAGCCTGCTTCTTCCACTCCCACTCCCCTTGCTTGTGTTCCCTCTCTTGCTGGCTATCTCTCTCTCTGTCAAATAAGTAAATAAAATCTTAAAAAAAAAAAAAAGAAAAAAAGAATAGCCTTTTTCAAGTCTTAGAAACTGATGAGAAATTCTCTAGAGAACCCAAATCATGGAGTAATTGGCATGATTTTGTTTTTGATGACTGTATACTTTATTCTTATAGTAGAAATTAACATTTTCTAGGGAAATAAGAAGCCACTCTCATGGTGAAAGTTTAAGGTCTATGTTGGTGAGTATTATAAAAAAAAAAAAAAAGTGGGTAAAAATGGGTAAGAATAGATGGCAGAGAACTCTACAAACCTAATAGAGAAAGTTGAACTTGTTTTAGGAAGCAAAGAAAATCTTTGGATAGGGAAACAGTAGGAGAAAAAGAGATTCTTAGATCATTTTGTTTAAATAAATGCTCAAAAAAAAAAAAAAATCTTGGACAGAGAAAAGATAAGCCAGGGAGAACTCTTGTAAATATTTAGTGCAAATATAAACATGTGCTGGTAAGGACTTAGATTAGGTGGTGGTAATGTGACTAAAGGAGAAAGAAAAATATTTACACTTTTTTTTTTTAATCAAAAGAGCTTGATATATCTGAGTAACTTCTCTTTTATTTCCCCTGAATTTCAATTAAATATATCCAAATTTTCCATCCTGGAAGAGTGGCATAATGGTGGTAACACCAAAAGAAACAAATACAGAAAGGAGCTGGTCTTTGAGGGAAGATACTGTGTTTGCCCATATAGATTCTCATGCATCTGGAGTTGAGAACAATGTGTTAAAGCAAGCAAGCCTTTAACTCCTTCCTTTGTAAATGAATCTATGCATAACATAGAAGATTAAGTAACTGAGATCCCTTCCTCTGGTTATTTGCAGACTAAGCTTTAGCGTAATCCTACCCATAAGAAGCTAGTCTGGACAGGCAGACTAAAGAGGAATTCCTTCCCCCTTGATAATTTTTGTCCACAAATCCTGGGCTTAGTAACTACTGAAAGATGGAGATAGATTTATCCTTCCCTTTATTCTTGGAGCTGATCTGAACATCAGACTGTTGCCTACTAATCTAGTCCTGAGTATGTAATGATTTGCCCAGGTTCCAGGAGCCTGTCTTACCCTCAGAATAGTATGGTCACTTGAGTGAAGCCCTAGAGCTTTAACCGCATTGTTACTCTGAGTAGAGAGTGAAGGAGAGTGTGGCTAGGAAGCACTTGCTTAGCATCCTCCAGCCCTTTACCTGGGATTGAGCTCTCATTCCAGGATGTCACATTTTTTTCTTCAGACTTTTAGATACTATAAAAACCAAACCCAGAATAACCTTGACTTTGTCATACCCCTTAAGATTTGGCATCCTGGACAGTTGACCCTTTTCTGGGTTGGAGGAATGAAGTGGGGGGGAAATGGCTATCCATTTTGCTATGCTGTGCATTTCTTATACTCTTTTCATGCCAATCCATCCCTCCTCCTCATCCTGATGGAGGCTTGTTAAAAATAGCTTTTTCAAGAAGGAACTAAATCCAAAATGTGATTTTTTACAGGGTTATCCAGATGTATGAATACAGGAATACTGGGTTTGAAATGAGCAGTAATAGAACAGATTTAATGAGGTCTGCTTTAATCAGATACTTTAATCATAAGTAGATCTTGCCTACATGGGACTGAAATAAAGATGACAGCTCAGGACTGAAGGTTCAAATCTGGCAGGTATCCACCTAAATATAATGAAGAAACAGAATGACATGTTCATATAAGGGTGAGATGCTTGGCACAATTCACAGAAGAAACAGAAGGAGGTGAAGCAAATAGAGCCAATGGAGTCAAATCCCCTAGAATGCTAGAGAATGATAAGAACAAAAGACAATACCTCAGTAATTCACATGTAAAAGATCCATGAGTAGTTGAATGTTGCAAGAGGAGAGACAGTGGATGGAGGGGAATAGAAAATGAAGAGTAGTCAGAAAGATTATCATGGAGAATGTGGGCAAGAGTGAGGTGCAGAGCACCAGGACACGAATGAGATTAAGACAGTAAGAAAAGAGCCTAAAGATGTGTGGGGAGACATAAAGGAACAGTGATGTGCTACCATAAAGAAAGTGAGGGTCACCTGGTGGCATTAGACCCTTAGTTTTGGCTCAGGTCATGATCTTCAGGTCCTGGGATCAAGTCCCATGTGGGACTCAGTGCTCAGCACGGAGTCAGCTTGAGATTCTCTGCCCCCCCCCCCCGCCCCGTCCTTCTGCCACTCCAGCTGATGCCCAAGCATTCTCTCAATCTCTCTCAAATTAAAAAACAAACAAACAAACAAACAAAACTTTAAAGGAAAGAAAGTGAGTTATATTTGGATACTTGATGGAAGGTCCTTATACCAAAAAGTACTGGACTTGGGTTTTAAGGTATGATGCTGAAGTAAATAGACCAATGTCCTATCTCTATGGAAAATTGTAAAATGGTTAACACATAAATGTCGCTTTCTGATAAAGATGCCTTAAAAAGTTGTAAATTAATTTGACTTTTAATGTCAAATTTCAATCTTAAAAGTGACTTCTTGAAATTCTCACTGTACATTGAGAATTGCAGTTCATTTGCACACTATTTGTGTTATAATTTTAATTTTTTGTTACATAATTCTTCGTCACATCCATAATCTAAACTTATAAAGAAGTAACATTTGTTGTCTTCCCTGCTAATAAGTAATGAGGCAGTTTGTTATAAATCTAGTGGTACTGGCATTAGTCATCTCAGCACTATTATAATATGTTTTGTGCCACAGTTGAATTGGAATAGAATTGCAAAAAGCCGCTATTGAATTAGAAGCAACACAGGTTTCTGTTCCTTCATTATGTAAATCTAGGTTTTGAGAAGATGTCTGATCAGCAGGAACTGTCAGGCCACCTGCGATTACCTGCCATAAAGTCTATCACCCCACTAGCATGAGCCTCTTTCTCTGCAGGTGCTATAATTTCCTCAGGGAGAAATTTATTATCAGGTAAAAAAAATCTATACATGTTTAATCACTCAAATATATCAGAAGAATTTTAAAATAAAATTTTGGTCTTTGTATATTTCTCTTTACTAATAGCTTCCACAAGCATTAATTGAGCCCCTACTATATGAAAGGCATAATATTATACAATGGGTATAACCCAATACCATGTGTTTACATAGTTCAAGGTCATCTGAGAGCTCCCATAGATAATCCTCTCCTTTGGCTTCAAAACAGCTACGTAAGGAATAAAGGAGGATAGACGAAACTATGTATGATAGTTTAGGAAGTTGAGATTCATAGATGTTAATCTTCATTCTTTCTTCCTTACCTTATATGCTTTCATTAAAATATCACTAATATTGCCTCATATACCCATATATTTTGAATCCTGAGGAATTTCAACTATTCATGTGGAAACTTCCTAATATTTCACTTGGGACTCCAATTGTTTGTTGAAAATATAAATAAATTATTAGAATAAGACTGAAGCAATTATCCTAGACAGGAATTTTTTTAAACAATGACTTTCTGTGAGAAATTTTCCATTCTAATGGAGCATATCATCTTGACAGATGAGAAAATAAATTTAAAAAACAGCCTAAAAACCTAATTCTGGATAATGTTTGCAATATGGGAAGAATAATTAGTGAGATTAATTTTACATTGGTTCACTCCTCTCTAACAAAAGTCAATTAATTATTCAAGAGAAATTTCCACAATTTGGATTATGCCATAAGCATTTAAATCAGTCCTGGAATGAGAATCACTGTATATCCTACTTTCTGATGCCGTAATCAGTGAAGGTATAGGCTAGAGTACGTGCTAGACCTCTGCACATACAGTATGGGAAGCAGTAGAGGTGAGAGAAAAGGCCTTGATAAAGAAAACTGATGCCTAAACAAGATGACACAAGTCTAAGAAATCATGTAAAGGGTCATTGAAAGCTCAGGTATAATCAAGAATTGATATGAAAGGTCAGCTCTAGTTGGAATGTTTTTCAGGTGAGAGTTTTCATGCTAGCTATGTCGAAGGTGGGTAAGCTGAACGACAGTACTGACTTGTGAAAGCTGATTTCTTCTCAACTCCATGTTTGGTGAGGTTAGATTTTTAGGTTTTTTTTTTTTTTTTTTTTTCGTAAATTGTTTTTTTAAATAATTTTTTATTATGTTAGTCACCATACAGTGCAACCCAAGTTTTTATGTAAAGTTCCATGATTCATTACTTGCATATAACACCCAGTGCACCATGCAGTATGTGCCCTCCTTAATAACCATCATTGGCCCCACCCCCCTCCCCTCTAAAGCCCTCAGTTTGTTTCCCATGAGAGACTCTGGACTCTGGGAAACAAACTGAGATTTTTAGCTTTTAACCACAGTGGAAGTATTTACGGTATAGAAATTGGTAGGTATTACAAATCAGACTGTGTCTCCATGCCTGCTACTCTTTTCCCCACAGAGCCAGCTCTTAAACAGAGTTTTAGTCTAGTACCTTGGTTCAAGGACCTTGTGCTATGTGAAGCAGATCACAGCCAACATTTCTGGGACTGGGGTTAAGGTTAATGTTCTTATCAGGGGAGTGGGGTAAACTTGGAGAGGTAGGGACTGGTAACAGCCAACTTGTGAAGGCTTGAGCCAATAAAGTGTTTGCAAGGCAAGAACCATGGACTTGACGACTACCTCTGGGGTTTGGAGGAGGCTGGAGAATAGTGCACATGTGGGTATTCAGGAGGCATTACTATAATGACACTAATCTGGAATGCAAACTCAGTCCAGAACCAATGCTTTGGTTAATGAAGATCTTCTAATATGTTTCCAGTCATTGTCAAGATTGGCTTAGGAAAGAATGGGGCTGAGGTTGTAGGAGATAAATTGCATGGTTCGTTGAGACTTCAATAAAAAGATATGTATTATGCTATGTAGTTCATATAGGTTGCTTAAATCATTAAAGTAACCTTTCAAAAGCAGTAGGATTTATTCACATTTTGTCGAGGTCAAAGAGCCTCCCCGTGGCAGAGGCCTTTCTCCAAAATCATGCAGCTGGTAAATGGCAAGCTTGATTTGGCATAGTGATCTCTTTGGCATTTTCTTTGCTGTACCAGACTGCAGTAATGGAATTATGGACCAAGTACCCTAAATATCCAAAAGATGAACCAGTACTGTTTACTTAGGGGTTTATTCTATAGATGAGAATTTATTTGTGGAGTATGGCTTCAAGTTGGTAGGGCTGTAGGTGAGAGATGATTAGAATAATTGTGTGGTGCAGATGACAATTGATGACATCCTATTAGGGTATTATAGAAAAAAATGATGAGAAAGGGACAGATTCAAAAGATGTACAGGATATAGGATTAGATTGATTTGTGGGTGATAAAGAAGGGGGTACTCTTCTAATGATTTGGATTATACACATGAAACTTCCTGTTGAAATACGCAATCAGTATTTACCAACAGTATTTATGCATGTTTAAATTTTCCATAGACATTTACAATCATTTTATGTTCTATCTTCTTGTTTCCCTTTTGAAAGAATTTCTATGACCTGTGGCTTTTTTCCAGTTCATCAGTCTCTTAAATTGAGGGTCATTCCATAATCTCTTGATCACCTTTGCCCCTTCACTGCTTCTCTGCTCTCCCCTTCCCTTTTCTTGTCAAGTCCAAATATGTTCTTAATGACAGTTTTGTGCTGACTTCACTTTATATTTCCCTACTTTGCAAAATTAAAACAAAAAAGAATAGGCCTGTCCCTCTTAGTTTTGTTTTACTGAGTGTTTTCTCTCTAGTGGAGAATAAATATATATGCATTGTTATATTTAGTACTTAGAATAACAAAATATTTATCAAACTCTTCCTGTGTGACTCAGTAGATACTCTTACCTGCTTTAGAGAATTTAAACCAAGGCATGGAATGTTCAGCATGGTGATGTGCCTAGAGTCCCACAGCTAGTAAGTGGTGAAATGAAAATCAGACCTGGGTTTGTTTGACTTCAGGCGTAAACTTTTTACCACTGTGCATGTGTGTTACCTTCTCCCAACAACAGTGTCTGGGGCAGGTGTTCTGCAGGTGTGGCACATAGTCTATACTCTGAATGTTTATCTAATAAATCACTGAGATGTATGTGAGACTGGATTTTTTCTTGAGTGCCTGAACAGATTAAGACACATGGTTTTAAATAATTATAGGACTTTTATCATTAATGCTAACCATATTTTTATAGAATTTTCAGTTTTACTTCCGCTTGGAACTGCTAAGTTAGATTTTTTCAACTTTTCCCATTAATACTATTAGAGTTAATACTATTAATACTATGTAAAATACCTAATGTAAAATGTGTGTGTGTACATGTATGTAAGCATTTTTTTAAAAGATTTTATTTATTTGAGAGAGAGAGAGAAAGAGCACAAGTAGGGTGAGGGGCAGAGGGAGAAGCAGACTCCCCGCTGAGCAGTGAGCCCAATGTGGGGCTTGATCCCAGGACCCTGGGATCATGACCTGAGCCAAAGGCAGATGCTTAACCCACTGAGCCACCCAGGTGCCCCTAGGTATGCATTTTTAATGACTGTGTTCAATTACCATCTGTACAAATGACAATAGCAGAAAGCTGCCTATCCCAGGTCAGTACTAAAATGAGCAATTAGTTTTAGGTTGATTTTTCTTAGCAGGAAGAGATAGAATGAGAGAGACTTCTGCATAGACTATTGTTTAAAACTCAGTAAAACCGTGGATCTAGAAATAGCTGCCCGTTTCATTGGGGTGTCACAATTGATTAGTGAAATCAATAAACACAGGAAATAGAAATTTGCCTGTAGTCACCATTTTAGTCTTCCTATATATTTTTCTCTAAAATTTCAATATCTGAGACTACAAAAATTCAAAACCAAAGAAACTATATTCATAAAATGTGTAACTCTTGAGAATAATTCTGCTTACTGCATTTTGTACTTTTAAAGAGACTTTTTTTGCCCCCAAATCCTGCTTACTAAAGCACAAATGAAGAGTCTCATCTTTCATAGATAATGCATATACAGTACTGTATATAGTTTTAGCTATATTGCAACATCTTTTAATTCAAAAGATTTTAAATTGCCTGCTATCTTTCAATGAGTACTCTTTTGGTACATTTCCCATTCTGATCCTGTTAAAACAGCTTGCTAGTTACCAGAATTTTTGCCAAGCGTCAGCATGTTGCTATCATGTTTCTCTTTGTGTAGCCATCTTTCCTCTAATCAACTTATTGCTAAAACACTTCATATGCATACCCAAATTAATTCAAGTCCAGGCCTATGTTAGTTAGGATCCTATCATATAATTGCCAAAGAGTAGCAGAGCTAGGTATGATTTGCTCCTTGCTAAATAATTAGACAATGTCAACGATTTAAGACCTAACTATTGGAAGAAGGCTGTCTTAATGAATGAGTCTATTATTTTAAGAAGATTTAGCAATTATGCATTTTTCTAATATTGATTTCCACTAAATTCTATCTTGAATTTAATGAGATTGATAATAAAACCTTTCATTCAGTTCTATTACAATAGATTTAATGAATAAATTGGCTGCATGCATAGCCCCATATCCAGTTTCATTTAGCAATAAATGGCATAAGGTAATAAAAGAAATAATAATTTCAATAAAAATAAAACACAGGTGTGGCTGAGCTCAGAAATATGTTAATATATGAAGGAAAGGGGACGCATGGTATGCTACAGATCGGTTTATGTCATCCTTCTATTATTTAACATTACTCTTTGGAGTATAATTTCTTATTTTATATAGTTGAAGGACGTTTACCTATTACTGTGGACTGACATTCAAGAGTGGGTCCTTAAAGAAAAATGCTGCAATAAGACAAGTAAGATAAAAAAAAAATATGGACACATTAGATGTAGGTATGACACATTAGATGAGAAACTGCCACTTTGAGCTACTTGAGAAAATATATGCACAGGGTCAATTTCCATGAACAGTTGAAAACTGAAGGTGGGTTATTTTCCTGACTTAGTTCCATCTACTAAAAACTAATTGATTTCTAGTCCTTGGATGCATTACTAAAAAGCTTCAATTTGTAGGATATATATCTCATTAGTATTTCAGATTGAGACTTTATCCTATAGTTCATCTTATCCCTTTGGGAAAATTAACTCATTCAATTATAAGATCAATGAGTTTAAATAAATCTCAGTCTTTATAATCTCCATATGTTTTTTAATCCAATTCAAGGACAGCATTTAATATTTTTTAGATAATAGCTTTAGTGAGGTACATTTCACATACCATAAAATTCACTTTTTAGCAGTATACGATTCAGTAGTTTTTATATATTCACAAAGGCGTACAGCCATCACCACTATCTAATTTCAGAACATTTTCATTACCCCAAAAAGAAACCTCATGCATTTTGGCAGACAGCTCCATTCACATCTCCCTCGAGCCCCTGTCAACCACTAATCTATTATGTCTCTATGGATTTGCCTAGTGTGGACATATTACATAAATAAAGTTACCCAATATGTGGTCTCTTGTGGTTGTTTTGTTTTTTTTCCTTTTAATGTTTTCAAGGTTGTGGAATGAATCAGCACCTCATTCCTTTTTTATTACTGAATTGTATTCCATTGTACACATATATGCCACATTTTATTTATTTTTTGTTATTTAAATTCCAGTTAACATACAGTGTAATATTAGTTTCAGGTACATAATATAGTGATTTTACAATTCCATACAACACCTGGTGCTCTTTCCAATGCACTCCTTAATCCCTATCACCCATTTTACCCATCCCCTCACCTACCTCCCCCCTGGTAACCATCAGTTTGTTCTCTATAGTTAAGAGTCTGTTTCTTAGTTGGCCTCTTTCTCTCCTCCCCCCCCCTTTGCTTGTTCGTTTTTTTTTTAAGTTCCACATGAAAGTGAAATCATATAATATTTCTTTCTCTAATTTCACTTAGCATAATACTCTAGCTCCATCCATTTCCTTGCAAATGACAAGATTTTATTCTTTTTTTATGGCTGAGTTATAGTCCATTGTACATATGTACCACATCTTCTTTAATTCATCAGTCCATGGACATTTGGGTGCTTTCTATAATTTGTCTATTGTTGATAATGCTGCTATAAACATCAGGGTGCATGTGTCCCTTTGAATCAGTATTTTTGTATCCTTTGGGTAAATACATAGTTGTGCAATTGTTGGGTCATAGGGTAGCTCTATTTTTAACTTTTTTGAGGAACCCCCATAGTGCTTTCCAGAGTGGCTGCACCAGTTTGCATTCCCACCAACAGTGTAAGAACGTTCCCTATTTTCCACATCCTCACCAACATCTGTTTTTCTCTCCATTGTTGATTTTAGCCATTCTAACAGGTGTGAGATGTATTTCATTGTAGTTTTGATTTGCATTTCCCTGATGATCAGTGATGTTGAGCATTTTTTCATGTGTTTGTTAGCCATCTGGATATCTTCTTTGGAAAAATGTCCACTCATGTCTTCTGCCCATTTTTTTTTTTTTTTTGGTATCCAATTATGTAGTATTGAGTTGTATCATAAATTCTTTATAGATTTTGGATACTAATGCTTTATCAGGTATGTCATTTGCAAATATCTTCTCCCATTCCAGAGGCTGCCTTATAGTTTTGTTGATGGTTTCCTTTGCTGCGCAGAAGCTTTTTATTTTGATGAAGTCCCAATAGTTTTGTGGGTTTTTTTTTGCTTTTGTTTCCCTTGCCTCAGGAGATCTATCTAATAAGAAATTGCTATGGCCAATGTCAAGGAGGTTACTGCCTGTATTCTCCTCTAGGATTTTGATGGTTTCAAGACTCACATTTAGGTCTTTAATCCATTTTGAATTTATTTTTGTGTACGGTGTAAGAAAGTAGTCCAGGTTCATTCCTCAGCATGTCGCTGTCCAGTTTTCCCAGCAGCATTTGTTGAAGAGACCGTCTTTTTTCCATGGGATATTCTTTCCCCTTTGTCAAATATTAATTGATCATACAATTTCCACATGTTTTGATGCCTCGTATGTAACAGTTCCTTAAATATTTCTTGAATGCGTGACAAAATAAATATTTACCACTCTGAAAGGAATTTGCATTTATTATGGAAAATGAGACCAGAGAATAAATACCATAATAAAATTAAGAGCAAGACCAGTGTCAGAAGATGGGCAAAAAAAAAAAAAAAAAATGTTATCAATGGGTGAAGTCGAGAGAGGGTATAGCCATAACACACCTGGTTGAAAATTGAGACGTGGAAGTATTCTTGTGATTACTTTATACGTGGATTATATATACACTTTTAATGTAGTTCAGAAGTATTCTGTCAAAAATTTCCTTAAAAATTATCCAATAAATGATAAAAGGGAAGAAAATTCTCTTCACAGAAAGAATTCAATTGTAGGTACCACAAATTTACTAGGGAACTCTAGTCTTCTTACCCCAAGTATCTGTAGTGCCCTCTGTGTTGCTTCTTTCTGGGTTCTGGTGTGCTTGCCACAGACTGTGGTTGCATAAGGCATAGGTTTCACTTTTATTTCGGATTGTAGACTTCTTCCCTTTCCTCACCTAGAAGCCACAGTACGTGGGCCCAGCTGAATCATCCATACTTTGGATCTGTACTGTTTTCTACAGTTAGCCTCCTTGGATTATTCAAAAATTTGTATTTTGTTTCTGCCATTTGTGACTTGGGGGCACATCAGACCTTCTAAATCATGTGTTCTTCCTGCATTCGTTCTATAATATAAAGAGCTCAGGACAGAAATTCAGTGAAGGGGAAACAAAGCAGCTCTGGCGACATAATTAAACAAGAGAGTTCATAATGGGCTTTAAAGTCAGATGATTTGGGGTTAAATTTGACTTTGCTATTCAATATATGTGGATGTTACATGAATCTCTTACATGTAAGATGTACTTCTTATAACAACCTTGAGAGGTATACATACATTTCAACCCAATTTAACCAAAGTATTTGAAACTCAGAAGTAAAGTAACATGCCCAATTTTGTACAGCTGCCGAGGATACAACAAGGGGAAGTTAAAAAAAAAAATGTCTTATGAAATCATATTGGCTTTGCCATTAGGGCAAGACTTACCACTTTCCTTTTGTATAATAAAATATAGCCTGAATAGGACCTTAATACGTTACTGATTCGGGGTATTGGTTATAGCATCTGAGATTTCTGATTTCTACTGCTTATAAAAAAAAAAAGAAATATTTAGTCAGTAAATAATATTAATAATCTAAAAGGTGTGATCATTAAATATATTTATTAAACATATGAGCTACACAAGATATTTTAATTGATAACATTTAAATAATTAGTATTTCATTTTTAAAAATTTTTTATTGTGTTATTCACCATATAATACATCATTAGTTTTTGATGTAGTGTTCTGTGATTCATTATTTGCATATAACACCCAGTGCTCCATGCAGTACGTGCCCTCCTTAATACCCATCACTGGCCTAGCCCAATCCCCCACCCTTCTCCCCTCTGAAACCCTCAGTTTGATTCCCAGAGTCCATTGTCTCTCGTGGTTCATTCCCCCCTTCTGTTTACCCCCCTTCATTCTTTCCTTCCTTCTTCTACCAATCTCCCTGCTATTCCTTATGATACATAAATGAGTGAAGCCATGTGATAACTGTCTTTCTCTGCTTGACTTATTTCACTTAGCATAATCTCCTCCAGTCCTGTCCATGTTGCTGCAAATGTTGGTTAATCTTTCTGATGGCTGAATAATATTCCATTGTATATATTGACCACATCTTCTTTATCCATTCATCTGTTGAAGGGCATCTCGGCTCCTTCCACAGTTTAGGTATTGTGGACAATGCTGCTATGAACATTGGGGTGCATATGGCCCTTCTCTTCACTACGTCTGTATCTTTGGGGTAAACACCCAGTAGTGCAATGGCTGGATCATAGGGTAGCTCAATTTTTAACTTTTTAAGGGACCTCCACACTGTTTTCCGAAGTGGCTGTACCAACTTGCATTCCCACCAACAATGTAGGAGGGATCCCCTTTCTCCACATCCTCTCCAACAATTGTTGTTTCTTGCCTTGTCAATTTTTGCCATTCTAACTGGCGTAAGGTGGTATCTCAGTGTGGTTTTGATTTGAATTTCCCTGATGGCTAATAATTTTGAACATTTTTTCATGTGTCTGTTAGCCATTTGTATGTTTTCATTGGAAAGGTGTCCATATCTTCTGCCCATTTTTTGATTTGATTATTTGTTTCTCGTTATTGAGTTTGAGAAGTTCTTTATAGGTCTTGGATACCAGCCTTTTATCTGTAGAGTCATTTGCAAATATCTTCTCCCATTCTGTGGGTTGCCTCCTTGTTTTGACGACTGTTTCCTTGACTGTGCAGAAACTTTTTATCTTGATGAATTCCCAAAAGTTCATTTTTTCTTTTGTTTCTCTTGCCTTGGAGACGTGTCATGAAAGAAGTTGCTGTGGCCGATGTCGAAGAGGTTACAGCCTATGTTCTCTATGATTTTGATGGATTCCTGTCTTACATTGAGGTCTTCCATCCATTTGGAGTTTATCTTTGTGTATGGTGTGAGAGAGTGGTCAAGTTTCATTCTTTTGTTCAGAGCTGTCCAATTTTCCCAGCACCATTTATTGAAGAGACTGTCTTTTTTCCACTGGATTTTTTTCCTGCTTTATTAAAGATTAGTTGCCCAAAGAGCCGAGGGTCCATTTCTGGGTTCTCTATTCTGTTCCATTGCTCTATGTGTCTGTTTTTGTGCCAGTACCATGCTGTCTTTGTGATCACAGCTTTGTAGTACAGCTTTAAATCTGGCATTGTGATGCCCCCAGCTTTGCTTTTCCTTTTCAACAATTCCTTGGTGATTTGGGGCCTTTTCTGTTTCCACACAAATTTAAGTTCTTTTCCAGTTCTTTGAAAAATGTCATTGGTATTTTGATCGGGATAGCATTGAAAGTGTGGACTGCTCTGGGTAGCATGGACATTTTAACTATGTTTATTCTTCCGATCCATGAGCATGGAGTATTTTTCCATCTTTTTATGTCGTCTTCAATGTCTTTCAAGAGTGATTTGTAGTTTCTAGAATATAGGTCCTTTACGTCTCTGGTTAAGTTAATTCCAAGATAACGTATGATTTTTGGTGCTATTGTAAATGGAATGGATTCCCTAATTTCTCTTTCTTCAGTCTCATTGTTCGTGTATAGAAATGCAACTGATTTCTGAGCACTGATTTTGTATCCCGCCACATTACCGAATTGCTCTATAACTTCTAGTAGTCTGGGGCTGGAGTCTTTTGGGTTTTCCATATAGAGTATCATGTCATCTGCAAAGAGAGACAGTTTGACTTCTTCTTTGCTGATTTGGATACCTTTAATTCTTCTTTGTTTTCTGATTGCTGTTGCTAGGACTTCTAGTACTATGTTGAACAATAATGGCGAGAGTGGGCATCCTTGTCATGTTCCTGATCATAAGGGAAAGACTTTCAGTTTTTCCCCATTGAGAATGATATTCGCTATAGGCTTTTCATAGATGGTTTTTATGAAATTGAGGAATATACCCTCTATCCCTACACTCTGGAGTGTTTTAATCAGGAAAGGATGCTGTATTTTGTCAAATGCTTTTTCTGCATCAGTTGAAAGGATCATATGGTTCTTGTCTCTTCTCATTAATGTAATGTGATCTATCACACTGATCAGTTTGTGAAAGTTGAACCACCCTTGCATCCCAGGAATGAATCCCACTTGGTTGTGATGGATAATCCTTTTAATGTACTGTTGGATCCTGTTAGCTAGGATCTTGTTGAGAATTTTGGCATCCATATTCATCAGGGATATCAGTCTGTAATTCTCCTTTTTGATGGAGTCTTTGCCTGGTTTTGGGATCAGGTAATACTGGCCTCATAGAATAAGCTTGGTAGTTTTCCTTCTGTTTCTATTTTTGAAACAGCTTCAGGAGAATAGGTATTATTTCTTCTTTGAATGTTTGGTAGAATTTCCTGGCGAATCCGTCAGGTCCTGGACTCTTGTTTTTTGGAAGGCTTTTGATCACTGCTTCAATCTCTTCATGATTAATTGGTCTGTTTAGATAATCAATTTCTTCCTGTTTCACTCATGGCAGTTATAGGTTTCCAGGAAGGCATGCATTTCTTCCAGGTTGTTTAATTTATTGGCATATAGTTGTTGATAATAGTTCCTAATAATTGTTTCTATTTCCTTGGTGTTGGTCGTGATCTGTCCCCTTTCATTCATAATTTTATTAATTTGGGTCATTTCTCTATTTCTTTTGGATAAGTCTGGCCAGTGGCTTATCAATCTTATTTATTCTTTCAAGGAACCAGCTTCTAGTTTTGTTGATCTGCTCTATTGTGTTCCTGGTTTCTAATTCATTGATCTCTGCTCTAATGTTGATCAACTGCCTTCTCGTGCATGGGTTAGGCTTCTTCTTATGTTCTAACCAGCTTCTTAAGGTGAGAATGTAAAGACTGCATTTTAGATTGTTCTATTCCTTTGAGTGAGGCTTGGATGGCTATGTATTTTCCCTTAGGACCGCCTTTGCAGTGTCCCATAGGTTTTGGACCGATGTGTTTTCATTCTCATTGGTTTCCATAAATTGCTTAAGTTCTTCTTTAATTCCCTGGTTTACCCATCATTCTTAAGCAGAATGATTCTTAGTCTCCAAGTGTTTGAGTTTCTTCCAAATTTTTCCTTGTGATTGAGTTCCAGTTTCAAAGCATTGTGGTCTGAGAATATGCAGGGAATAATCTTAATCTTTCAGTATTGGTGGAGAGCTGTTTTGTGACCCAGTATATGGTCTCTTCTGGAGAAAGTTCCACGTGCATTTGAAAAGAGTGAGCATTCTGTTGTTTAGGGTGTAGTGTTCTGTATATATCTATGAGGCCCATCTGGTCCAGTATGTCATTCAAAACTCTTGTTTCTTTGTTGATTTTCTGCTTAGATGATCTGTGTATTGCTGAGAGCGGAGTGTTGAGGTCCCCTACTATTAACGTATTATTATCTATATGTCTCTTTATTCTGGTTAAGAGTTGGCTTGTGTATCTAGCTGCTTCCCTGTTGGGGGCATAGATACTTATAATTGTTAAATCCTCTTGTTGGATATACCCTTTAAGAATAATATAGTGTTCTTCGGTATCTCTAACTACAGTCTTTAGCATAGAAATCTAATCTGTCTGATATGAGAATTGCTACCCCAGCTTTCTTTTGAGGTCTCTTGTCATGAAAAGTGGGTCTCCATCCCTTTATTTTCACTCTGGATGTATCTTTGGGTTCAAAATGAGTCTCTTGTAGATAGCATAGCCAATCTACAACCCTGTGGCATTTTATGTTTAAGCCATTCACATTGAGAGTGATTATTGAGAGATATGATTTTAATGATGTCATGCTGCCTGTGAAGTTTTTATTTCTATAGATTGTAAATTTCTGTTCTGTATCACTCTTGGGGTCTTTTTACTTTTATAGAACCCCCTCCCCCTGATTAACATTTCTTGTAGGGCTGGCTTGGTGGTCACATATTCTTTCAGTTTCTGCCAGTCTTGGAAGGTCCTTGTCTCTCCGTGAATTCTGAATGACAGCCTTGTTGGATAAAGGATCCTTGGCTGCATGTTCTCACTTAGTGCTTTGAATGTGTCTTGCCAGCCCTTTCTGGCTTGCCGTGTCTCTGTAGATAGGTCTGACATTATTCTGATGTTCTTCTCTTTGTAGGTGAGGATTCTGTTCTCCCTGGCCACTTTCAAGATTTTATCCTTGGATCTAAGACTTGCAAATTGTACTGTTATATGTCGTGGTGTTGGTCTGTTCTCATTGATCTTGGGAGGGGTCCTCTCTGCCTCTTGGACACAAATGCTTGTTTCTTTCACCAGATTAGGGAAGTTCTCAGCTACAATTTGGTCAAATATCTCTTCTAGACCTCTCTCTTTCTCCACCCCCTCGGGGATGCCGATGATTCTGACATTGGAATGCTTCATTGAGTCAGTAATCTCCCATATTCTTATTTCTTGAAATTGGGGTTTTTTAAGCCATGTTCCCTCTTTTTCCTTCTTTTCTATCACCTCATCTTCTAACTCACTAATTCATTCTTCTGCCTCATTTACCCTGGCCATCAGAGCATCCAGTTTAGACTGCATTTGATTCATAGCATTCTTAATTTCTGCCAGATTTGCTCTCATTTCCGCCCTTAGAGATTCTATATTCTCGTTAATATTTTTGTTAAAATTTTTTTCAAGCCTACACATCATCTTGACCATTGTTACTCTGAACTCCATTTCTGACAATTTGGTTATATCCATATCCATTAGTTCTGTGGCAGAGGCCACAGTCTCTCTTTCTTTCCTTTGTTGGGGGTTCCTCCTCTTTGTCATTCTGATGAGGTATGATTGTGGGGATGTACAGAGCCCAAATTATTGATCAGGACCCAAGCAAGGTGCACTAGTTTTAGGGACCTTAGGGTTGTGGGCTTCTTGATTTTTCAGCCTGCCTTCTGGGGGAGGGGCCTGCCGCACTGATATGCAGGCAACCCTGTTTGGGTAGAGTTGCCCTGTCCCCTGTGGGGGGTGGGGGATGGGCACAGTGAGAACCAGTTTTTCCAGGCTTTTGTTCTCTGGTGGTTTTCCCTCACAGCTTTCTGTGGCTCTTCTGAGAGTCGAGCCACAGTGGCCGTATCCTAGCCTCTGTCTCAGAACAGAGAGATCGCGGTCTGCTCTCCACTGAGCTCTCTTGGCCACTGTAACTCTGTTTCTGTCGGTGCTGCTAAAAGCCCTGCAGTGCCCCGGGTTGTGTGCCCCGCAGCCGCTCTCCCAGTCCTCGCTCCCAGGGCCGGCATGTCTTTGCCCTTTTGTGCTTCTAACACTGTCAGCTGCCCCGGTTCCCACATGCGCTCCCAAGCTCCCTGTTTCAGTGGGGTTCCCGCGCACTCTGAAACGCTGGTTTTCAGTCTGGTCACATGCGCACTCCTGAGCTCCCGGTTTCAGTCTGGTTCTAGTACGTGCTCTGGAACTCCCTTTCAGTCTGGTTTCCAGGTAGCTACCATTCTGCGAGTCTGACCTGCTCCCCAGTGCAGGTGGCTACTGCTTCCTGGTGCCAGAGCTCAGCGGCCCCCTCCCCCTTCCGTTTATCTTCCGGTATCTGTGCGCAGATTCATGACTCCCTGCTTCATACCTCAATACTCAGCGCTGGAGATGTTCATTTGTAGAGATCCAGATGTATCTTCCTGCGTCTCAGGCTGATTTTATGGGTGTTTAGGATGATCTGGTAAATATCCAGCTCGACTCAGGGGACCAGCTGAAAAAGGTCCCCTACTCCTCCACTATCTTTTTCCCCCTTGTGTGTATTTCATTTTCATGTAATGAGGAAAACTATGCTATAACATTTTATCAAAGCAAGTTCCTCATTTTTTAATTGTTTGGTAATATTTATACCAATATTCAGAATGTTTCTATTGTAATTCACATGCTATATTGTGATGTTTTATAATGTGAGGGTTGCTTTCTTTCTTTTTTTTTTTTTAACTGTTCAAGGATTCTGAGATTAATGATACTTACAATGATAGTGAAGTTATCCTATTAACAGAAATCCAATGTAGTTAAGGTAAATATTCACATCTGCAACTGCCTGTAACTCTTGCATTTTGTTTTGTTTTTATGGAGATGGTAAAAGAGCAATTTTATATATAGGGACATTAGAGACCTTTTCTCCTACTATTGTCAGAGGTAAGGAAAATGGCATTATGGTCTTCCCATGGTACAAGAAGAAAGATCCTTTATTAGGCATTTGAGGATGGTATTTAATCAACCCAATTCCATATTAAAGCAATGAATGTGGGGAAGCAATGTGTGACAGTTAAAGTAATACTCTATTCATCTGGGAATCTCATGTGACCCACAACCATATAGAAACACTGTTAGAAGAATTGGTTAAACCAAAAAATATTTTCTCAAAGTGAAGTAATTCCTTGAGGTAAAAAAAATAGAGACTTAGGAACCTGTGAAACCTACTTTTGAATTACTAGTGTTGTGACTTTGGACAAGTGATTTACCCTGTTATCTCCTCATCTCTAATCTGGTTTTAGAGTGAGTTTTGCAGTAAGAAGAAATAAACTGTGTAAAACCCCTAGCTCAGTGACTGACATGCAAAGGGCAGTTAAGGAATGGCAAGTATTAGCAAAGTCCAAATACTTTCATCTACCACCTGTGGTTGAACAGTAGGGGGCTTGTGTGAGATTATTTTTTATGTAATGCTGTTTAGCTTGGTTCCTGCTGCAGAGTATGGTCAGGGCTTTGTTAGGCCAGACTATTCAATGAAAATGAAGCAAAGATGTATTTTTCAGTAGTTTTGCAAGGATACTCTAGTTAATATTAGACTAATGTCACAAAAGGCAAAGGCTTTTGTTGTTGTTGTTGTTGTTGTTTACTCTTGATTTGTATGTTTTTCATGAGGCCAATATTGACCATTGAATTTAGAACCTACCTCTGAAAGGAAAGTGGCATTAGAGGCCTGGTATACTCTTTTGTGTTCTCTTTATCCATTAGATGTATTGTTATTTTTTAATTTTTTTTTTTTTTTTTGTGGGCTGGTGGGGATTATTTATTAGCTTTATTGCTTTTCTTTTAGAAATGATACCTCAATTAAAAAAGATAAGTTCTAACTGGCTGAACAAAAAGAATAAATAATTGGCTTGGGTAACTGAAAAGTCTTGATGTTGAGGTGGCTTATTTTATGCCTCGATGTGAGACTCACATTGCAACTCCCAGACTCAGTCTGTGTTTCTAATCTTAAATCCTGCTTCCTCTGGATCAAGGGTTCCATAACCATTGGTAGTAGTTTACATATAGTTTGTTCCTTTGTCTAGATTTCCCGAGATACTCATTCTCTGAATTGTTATCTATCCATAGGGAGAGGTCAGTTAAATCCATTACTAGTTGGAGCACAGACAGCATTAAATTCTAAGGTAGAATGTTGCCATAAAATTGTCATTGGAAAGAATAAGAAAGCACTTCTACTTCTGTGAATTCTGGAATAATTTCTCTATTTTATCTTTTACTTTACTGATTAAATTTTCTGCAGTGCTTCGGGCAGATTTTAGTTTTATTCTATAGCTTTCTCAAAAGCTTTGCTTAGTTGATTTGGTTTCTTTCCATCTCAACTTGTACTTCTGTTAGATTTTCATCACACATTTTACTTCTCATTTCTTAGGTTTATTTTTTAATTGTATTGAATCTAAAAAGAAGACGGTTTCCAGAATTTTTATCTGCTTTCTGTAGGAAGTTATTGTCAGTATTAGGCTTTTCCTTAGCATATTCAGAAAATTATTCCCTTTTTGTTGTGCTTCGGAATCTTTTCATGACCCCATGATGTTGTCTTTTCCCATAGTTGATCTGTCTTCAAATGGTGCATAAAATTCTATTGTCCTTCTTGTCTAGTATTCAGAGAAAATTCTTTTCTGATATCATCTTGATGATAAAAACATGAGTTCATTAAATCAGCATACTATTGTTGAACGGACAACTAAGAAACTTAAGAAATGCTGCCAATTAACTAGCATACTATTTTCCTATTACTTACAGTATTCCTTTAATTAAACTGCTACAGAGAGTTAAGATTTTTTTTTAAAGCCATATAATACAATTTGTAAACTCCAAAGGAAAAGATAAGTGAATAAGGAATTCCAATAACTCCTTCACATTCAATCATTCTCTGAATCAGTGTCATTTATATCTATTTTTCTCTACATTTTCACACTCTAAGCCCTAAAGAGAGTTAGTGATGCAGCATTTATTTAAGAACAGTTCACTATTGTCACAGAAAATGTTTTTCCAAATAGCTGACACCTATTCTGCAGATTTTAATGCTAGTATTTTCCTGCTTTTACCAGGAGGTGTTGGTGGAAAGTTTTCAGACATTAGTATGAATACATATACATGGATACTCCCTTGTCAAATGTCTTGATGGTAGGAAGGCTGAAAAGTTGAGGAGCTCCAGAATGGCTCCAGGAATAACCACCAGGTTCACACATTGATAAGTAATTTATACCAGGAATGTCTCTATGCAAACAAAGATCGTAAAATGCTGTAGATTGTAGGATGGGTTCTGAATTTACATATAGATTTTAAATGTGTGCATCTTGGAGTTGATGAAATGTTATATTAACCTATTAATATAAAGCTACCTAACCAGACTTAGAGTTAGCTCTCCCTAGGAAGATAAGAGACATGTTTGCCATCTTCCATTAAATTCAACTGTAATCTCTTCCCTTCCACTAACCTGTATAGTCTTTAGTTTCATAGTGGTTTAAGGGCTTCACTTGGTTATATTTCCTCCTATATTAACAATGTGTAAGATCTCTCCATGCAGCGAGAGATGTGTATGGTAATCTATACACTTAGCTGCTTGAGGCCAACTTTTCTTTGCCTCCTAAGTACTTGCCTCATGTCAGACTTCTTCCTTCTTTCATTCAAAATTTCATCTTGTACCATCTCATGCTTATTTCACAATTTAAGCTAAAATCCATAGTAAATTATTGGGTTTAAAAAGAAACTACTTAAAGACAGGAAAATAAAAGAGACCAGAGAATCCATTTTGCTTATCCATTCTTACTGTTCTAAAGAAATTTCTGGTTCAGAATAGATTTGAAATAGGGGAATAAAAGCATATTTTATGACCAGTTTTATGCCACTTTATAATGTATATGTACCTGCCTTTTTTTTTCCTCAATGAAAGTGTTTTTGGGGTGCCTGGGTGGCTTGGTTGGTTAAGCATCTGCCTCTGGTTCAGGTCATGATCTTGGGATCCTGGGATGGAGCCCCCACCCCCGCCCACCCCTGCCCACCCCCGGGGTCTGGCTCCCTGCTCAGTGGGGAGTCTGCTTCTCCCTCTCCCTTTGCCCCTCCCCCCACTCATGCTCTCTAATAAAATCTTTTTTAAAAAGTGTTTTTGAGTAATTGCTTTTCATTAATGTCATCAATCAAAACATCTAAATATGTCAGATGCTCTGCTATTCACACATGAATCTGCTTGTAAAGTCAACAATCATTCCACATATTTCCAGTGGGTGGTTTATGTGTATGAAAAGGTTTTAGATCTACTTGCTTCAAGTAGAGTTGTCCCATTTGTTTTCTTCATTTTTCTATCTGTTAGCATTGTTTACATAACACATAATATGCAATTATCTAAATGCAAGGAGATATTATATCTAATAAGAGATATATTTTTCCTTTCAGCATCCTCTGACTGAAGATTACTTTAATTATCCTGAGAATCAGAGAGGGCAGAGTGATACTAGAAGTGGGGTAAGTTTGATGCTTTATCCACCGATTACTGTATCAAATTCAAAGGTCACCACGTGCAGAATATTTTCTTCAAATACCAAGTATGACTCTCGTGAATGTAGAGCTTGAACTTTTGTCATTAATAGCCATGTTTCTTTTCATTTAGGGGTTACCAAAAAGAATACCTAATTTTGCTCATAGCAATGCATATGCTCTTCAGAGAATTCTTTAGTAGCAGGTCTAAAGAATGTTTGTTCTTTTAAAAGGAAGTAGGTTAATTCAGGGAGAAGAAAAACGTTCATTTGACAGCAGAGACATGGGTGTACCACTGGCTTACTACAGGACTTTCAGCAATTACTGCCCCTCTCTGAACAAAACTGTTCTTGTTTGCAAAATGGAAGAAATAATATTCACCTCCAACTTTACCCTAGAATGAAAGCCTCATGAGAATAGGATATTTGTCAGCTTTGTATACTGATTAACCAAGTACCTAGACTCACCCATCTGGTGATCATAAATTACTCAATAAAGAATAACTTTGAGAAACAGAGGAATTGTGATTACGAAGTATCTTGCATATAGTAAATTCTTAACTACGATGACCAACTATCTCAATTGCTTGGGACCATCCTGGTTTGGGCACTAAAAGTCATGCATCCCAGGAAACTTCTATCTTTGGCAAATTAGAGTGGTGGTTCACCCTGTTACCTCAATATAAGCTGGGGGTTGTGAAAACTGCAAAGGTGATTAAGACATTATCTAAATGACCCAATACTTTATAGTCCAGTCAAGAAAAGAGATGTAGAAATGTGAGTTATAATCTAACAAGGAAAGGTTTTAAGAAATTTGAAAGAAGTGTTGTGGAAGACCAGAGGAAAGGATAACTAATGTGGTCTAAGGTTGTTGAGAATTCTACAGTGAGTGTGACATTAGGCTGCTGCTTGAAGGCTGACTAGGAGCAGGGTCTGCTGGTTAGTTGGTGCTCAGTTTTATCTCCTCTGGGCACAGGTATGTCAGAGATGCATTGCCTTTAACGTGTCTAGCTGTTTCAATTAGATCATAGTACCCGTAGTAACCATCTCACGTGAAACATGACAAAGAAGAGGGAAAGTGTGGGAAAGTGATTTAACTGCTTTTTGTCATCTCCATCACACTCAGCAAAATATATTTTAGAGCAAATCAGCCTATAGTATTTCCTCTGAACACTTATTTGGATAGAGGCAGTAGTGGATTTCAAACACTGTTATTACCACTAAATAAAAAAGGTAACTTTCTATTGTGGGGGTTTTCATGTCAGTTAAAATCAGCAACACTATTAAACTCTTAATATACTGCCAATTTGCATGTATAATGGCGTGAGATTTAGGTTTTGAATAAAGAAGATAAAAAGAGAATAGTGGAAGATGATGGCTGTGTTGAGTTGACAGACAAAATGAAAAAATGCAGAGAAGGCAATGGAATATTTAAATGTGTATTTCTTATACATGTGAATCAGTGCAATTCTTTCCAGCAGCTTCTTAGCTCCAGTCCCTATTCGGATCATTTCTCTATTGAAGAGGTTTTAATGAGTGACCTACTTTGGGATTCCTTTTATTTAAAAAAAAAAAAAAAAAGTATTTGCTGATGCCTTGTACAAATATCCCACATGGTTAATATCAGACTGCAGTAGGAACCTGAGGGAGCATATGTGACCCAGAAAACTTTTATATCAAGTCTATTTAGAAATGATAGGCTGCAGTGTCCAGTCTCTTAGCTCCAATGGACTTTGCAAATAAAACAAAGGAATGAGGCTCTGAATAAATGTCCAGAATTGCTGTGGAGGGAAGCAAAGACCCTTGTAAACATTACTGAAGTAGTCATCAGGAAATCTTGTATCAGACTTCCCTTCATATATATATATTATATATATATAATATATATATTATATATATAAATTATATTATATATAATTTATTTATTTAGATTTTTGGCTTATCTAAAGTGTATCCACAATGAGGTAATGCTGAGTTCATCAATTATTTTTAGGATTTTGAAGTCTTATGGGTGCTTATTTTATAATTAAATGACAAGAAGTAATTTGGAGCAATACAAGGATCCAAACGCAGGGACTTTCATTACCTTTCCTCTTAGCCATGTGGCAACTTCATTCCTCAAAATACATCTGAAAAAGAGAAAGTTAAAGCACATTAAAATAAGAATAATGTTCGACACGCAAATGACTATTTTGATAGTAACACAGCTATAAAGACCATCTCTCTCTCTCTCTGTCTCTCTCTCTCACACACAGACACACTTTTTTTCTTTTTGGAGGTTTTTGGTGTAAACTGTCTGAAATGGAGATATGCTTTATATCATTGACATCAGTGACTAAGGAGGTAGCTTGGGCTCCCTGTCTCTGATAACAGTGATAAAAATAACACTCCTATAAAGAACAATCCTGTAGGTTTACAAGGAATCAGCAAAAGAATTTTAAAATTTGCAGTCTTGGGATTCAGAGAAATTATTTTGCAGGAGATAAGAAAGAAAAGTATTGAGCTCTGGGTCTCCTTCCTCTTTCTCCTCTCACCTTCAAAAAATTAGTTTTGTTTCAAACAACATTTAGTAAGGTCACAGTAAGTGTAAACAATGATAAGGTACACAAAGATCAGTAAGTAGTTTTAGAAAACCTAGAAGATACTGAGAAGCCAGCCGACCTCCCCTGAGGGTCTCATGGGTAAGAGTTTGGGATCTGAATGAAGTGGAACAAACCCTAGAGAAAAGAATCAAACTGGAGAATTGAGACATTAGTCCAAATGCTTCATAAAACAAACACAAAGATGGGGTTAAAATGCAACCCATTTATCACTGGAAACACCTGTTAGAGAAAATGGGGAAGGAGACAGAAGAAACTGGGGGGGGGAGGGGCATCAGATTATAGTGTAGGTTTGATTCTGAGTGAAAGAAGGAAGGATAAGGGGGTAAGAAGGGGAAGGAAGGTAGATTAAGTAGAACCTGTATAGTTCCAAAGACAACTTGTCAAGGTCTTTTGGAATGTGTGTGAGCCAAGGGTGGGGGTGTTCCTGGAGTTTGAGTTGGCCATCACAGTTGTCTAGCTTCTGCCAGGATTGAGCATGCCTTAGTATCCCTGCTGTGCTCATTAATTGGCTAGGAGAAGCCATTGGGAAATGTAGCCTCAGCATGAACTTAGTGATGGATTTTTGAGAATATAACAGCTGGAGCCATTGGTCAGTTATGCTCTCTGCATGCGGAGACCCAAAAGATGCATTCTCATGGCCACTATACTAGCCTCTGCATTTAAAAAAAAAAAGAAGAAGAAAAAGAAAAATCCATCTCACAGGTTGAAGAAAAAAAATTATTTCTAAGAGAAATGAAAACCTAGGCTTGATCCAGACATACTTCCTCCCTTCCTTTCTTTTATCTTTCCTTAAAAACACTGACTAAGCACCACTCTGACAAGTTCTATACTAAATGCTCTGCTAATGTAGGGATTCAAGCTGGTACCATATGTAGAGTTGTCTAGGTGATAATGGTTTGGACAATTGATAAAGTGTCCCAGACATTGTCTACTATTTGAAACAGTTCACATGTTATTTTTAGGCATATGAGAAAATTATTATGTTTAAATCCTTCTGAAGAAGAATGGCTAAAATGGCTAGACAGGAAATCATGGACCTGGCCAGATGACTTGTGGTTGAACATATTCTAAATTGCTCAATCACAAAACTAAGACAATAGTCTAATACAGCAGATCTCAAACTTGTGGGGTCTAGAAAACCTTTACACTTTATTTATATGTATTGTATGTATTGATATTTACCATGCTGCAGATTAAAACAAAGTTTTTCAACACAAAAATATACAAGCACACATTTCATTGGCCATCAGAATAAAAATGTCAGAGCGATGATGTCATTACACGTCCTGTAGCCTCTTAAACTCCATCGCACACTTGGGAAATAGAGTACAAAAGGCAAATAATACATTCACATTTTTATGGACCTGAAAAGGTCTTAGGGCTCCCCAAGGGTCCCTAGACTTTAGAGAACTGCTTGTCTAATTTTATAGACTGACCAAAAATACTGCTGGGATTTAGGAGACTGCAGGTCACTGGGTATATTTGTGCCAAGTAGTTCATGCCTGTGGACAGCAGATACTAGACTTAAGGCAGGCTCTGCTCTGGTGAGACTGGGGTTCCTAATGTAATAACTGCTTCACTCATGTTGGGACAGGGAATTGTTTGGGGTTAAGTCTATAGATGTACAGTTACCAACACCCACACTTGAGGAATGACAGGGCCAAGGAATTAGAACTATGAATGATAGACTTTTCCAACTGTACTTCTCTACTGGAAGCAAATAAGGGGAATATCCAAGAGAATTTCACATAGGCTGGGCACCTATCTGTAGGTGGTGGGTAGGGCAAAATCACACAGATTCAGATATTTGTTGGGAATACTGTTTGTTGAATGGATGAATAAATAAACTTCACGAAAGGATAAATGGATAATTTCAAGAAATATATATATATATAAAGATAATATGTAAGAGAAAAGAATCAATGCTTAATTTTTTTCCCTTGGTATTGATCTCATTAACTCACCATAGGCTTTGTCCTTATTTTAAATCATTGTTTTGACTATCATGATGTATTTGGTATCTCAGCTTAAATATTTTGTGAATAAGGGAGTTGCAGATCCTACCTAGTGTGTTTTATAGGGTTTTATAGATTAAGGCAGGGAAAAGAATTTTTTTTTTCTAGATTGTCTTGTTTTGGAAGCCTAAGACCAGATACAAAAAGCAATAAATTTTATGATTCCATTTATATGAAACTTCCAGAATATGTAAATTTATAGAAACAGAAGGCATAGTTGTTGCCAGGGGTCAAGGGGAGAGGAGAATGGAAAGTGACTGTTTAATGGGTTTCCTTTTGGAGTGATGAAAGTGTTTTCAAGCTAGATAGTATGATGATGATTGCACAATATTGTGAAGGTACTAAAATACCACTGAATTGTATACTTTAAAATGGTGAATGGTTAATTTTGTGTTATGTGAATTTAATTGCAATTATGAAGAATAGAGGGCCCAAAGTTCATAGTGCTTTGCAGGGCTGTTAGGCAATGGTTCAAGTTTGGGTGGTTGGAAACTACCCGTGTATTACAATTACTGCCTCATTTATTGCTTTATTCAACACATATAAGCAGGTGCTCTGAACTGGGTGCTGTGTTATCTTTTCAGAAGAATGCATAAACCAGACTGATATGGTCCTTACCCTCTTGCAACTTATAGCCCAGAGATCTATACATTAACTTACTTTAACATAGTCTCATCATTATCTTTACATGATTGTATTAAATGCTACTTTAAAAAATAGATGTAAAGATGTCACTTTTGGAGAAGATGCTCTGATAAATTCTGATTAGTTATTATTTGTACCAATCCTGTCAGTTAAATACATTTTTCCTTTGTAAGTACAGAATTCTCCTTAATATTTATTTAAATTAAGAAACTTAAAGCCAAATATCTCAAATATTATATTTTAATTCAATTTCTCTCACTATTGAACTTATTTTCATGCATGAATTTAAAAAAATGATTATTCCCCCCTTCCCAAACCTGCAGAATCAGTAGATTAACTTGTGCAATCTGAAATTTATAGCCATAGATGTAATTCCAATATATATATATATATATTTTTAATATTTAAACTGTCTGGCAAAAATGTGTTGGCATTTTGAAAGAATGAAATTCAATATGGATTTATTAAGCATATATTAAATGACAGATACAGCCCTAAACCCTATGACAGAGATTCAAAGAAAAAGATTTAATTCTATACTAGATGATTTTACAATTGTATAGTCAAGTAGGGAAAATCTGATAACCACATAGATAAATATAATAGGAAATGCAAGAAACAACATCCTAAGCAATATGCAAGCCTGAAATGAAGGCTGGAAAGAAACACTCATTCAGTGATCTACTGACAGATTTCACTGAATCTTGGTGGCTAGTAATAGAATTTTGGAAGGAGATTTAGCATGAGAGAGGCCATTACAACAATAGAGAACACAGTGAGCAAGTACAGTGAAGAGAAACCTGAAGATATGTACAGGAAATAGGGAATATTTCAAAAGGCTGCTATAGTATGTTCAAAATGTCAGTAATACGTATCCTTCTTAATGATTATGCCTTATTTTACCATATTTTCCATATTTGCGTATGTATATTTGTGATGTTTGTATGTTACTTTTTAAAACTACTTTTAATATTTTAGTATACCATACAGTTTTCTTTTTTCCCTACAGTTTTTTAAATTTATTTAAATTAGATTAGTTAACATAGTGTATCATTAGTTTCAGATGTAGAGTTCAGTTATTCATCTGTTGCATGTAACACCCAGTGCTCATTACATCACATGCCCTCCTTAATGCCCATCACCCAGTTACCCCATTCTGCCTCTCACCTCCCAGATACATTTTCATTTGAAAAATATTTCTCCTGATTTTAAATGCTCATATGAACAGAATATAATCATAAAATTTAACATAATTAGAAGAAACAATTTTATTCAATTCGAAATAGTAAATTTAACAATAAATAACCAATAATCTAAAAATAATTACAAAATCTCACTAATTTATGAAAATGTATATAACTCTAATTCTTCATAGAAGAAATGAAATCTTTTATGGTTAGTTGGAAACAAAAAGGTATTTTATAATGCTTTGTTTGAAATAAAGATAAAAGTTCTATATCAATAAAATGATTCAGCAGCTAGTTGAAAAGGGCAAAACATTTTAATTAGTTTCCCTAAGAGCCTGAGATCCTGAATATTGATTTTCACTGAAATCATTTATTGAACCCATTTTCCAAAAATGTCATCTTTTCAATGATTTTTTTAAGTTATGTTTGGCAAAACTGATCTGGATAAAAAGGTGTTAGAGCAAACTGTGCTTGAAGGAAATATCGGTAATCATCAAGGGTGGCACATTTTTCTTGGGTTCCTTACAACCAAAGATTTGTGCCCCAGGTTGGCCCTGTTCCACAAAGCTCTTACTCTGAGGTGAGAACCTAGCTAAATCTCTGATAAAGGGGTAGAGGAAATTAAGGGCAGGGGGGAGAATAAAAAACTAATTCTCTGGCTTGGCATTTGCATGAGAATGGCAATAATAGGAGCATTTGAACCAGGGTTCTGGATCCTTCTTATGAACAGTATATTGGGTTCTAAACCTAAGAGCAAACCGTAAGAGCAGCTGAAGTGCCAAAGCAAGATCAAAACATGATACATGGAGTTAAAGCACTAAATACGTGTCAGTGTTTGCCAAATTTTTGTGTTTACCTACCATGTTCTGCACACCCACAGATTTTTTTTTACTTTAATCAATGACTTCTTCTAGATAAACTCTTTATTGCATAATATATTTCCATAATTGACATTTGAAAATGGAATTCAATCATCTTTATCTGTGAAAGAGAAGGGGCAAATTAAAGCAATAAGAGCACATTTATTGTTTGCTCAGGGTGGGATTGGAAGTCAGAGATATTGAATAGGCATGGTTCTTTAGCTTTTCCCTCTTCTCATTTTTCATCTCTATCTCTCCTCCAACTGGAT
Organism: Ursus maritimus; assembly: GCF_017311325.1. Taxonomy (NCBI): domain Eukaryota; kingdom Metazoa; phylum Chordata; class Mammalia; order Carnivora; family Ursidae; genus Ursus; species Ursus maritimus. Next base: position 35,763,996 of record NW_024427107.1, on the reverse strand, counting down.
TAGTTGATGAGAGCGATGTGTGGCTCTTAGAAAGACTGCTTATTTTTTTAAGCTTATTATTATTATTATTTTTTAGTAATCTCTACACCTAGTAAGGGGTTTGAGCTCATGACCCAAAGATCAAGCATTGGTGCTCTTCAAACTGAGCCAGTCAGGCACCCAGAAAGCCTGCCTATTGATCTAACAGACCACACAGCCAGAAAAAAGTCTGGAGATATTTATACCCAAGCAGGAGGCAAAGAAAGAAGCAAATGAGGAGAAAGAGTGTCAAGATGTAGCTGATATTCCAAGTTAAGCATTTTGAGAGTAAAGGAGAAGCGGATAACACAAATGCATATTTTGATGAACATTTATGATTCATTCAAAATATGGACTGAAGAACAGAGGCTGGAACAGTTGGGTGATCTTTGTCTACCCCTTTCGAATTAATTAGTAACAAGTTTTACACCTGAAACTAAATGGAAAATAAGTCTAAGCATTAGTCTGTCTTTGGATCTCATTTCATATCGGTTTGTTCCAGCAATCCCTTTGACTGTATCTCACTTTTACCTATGGGGTCTCTGCCAGGATTCCACACCACAGGCTGTTGATAGTATGGTACTCATAATCTTAAATATTTCCTTTTTCCTCTCCTTTTCTTCTCTTAAACTCAGTAAAAGAAATAGGAGTTAAGTAAATAAACAGATTCCACATAAATTGCTGTTCCAGACACTAAAATGGCATAACATAAATCAATTCTAATAGAAACTACTAATTTTGGCATTTAAGTATGTATGAGGCATGTTTATATATGTTACGTCATGTGAAACAATGACCCTGTGAAGAAGGTATTATTAATACTATTTAACACAAATCGCTTGAGGGTCAGAAAAATTAAGTGGACTGCCCAATATGGGACAACTTGATAGTAATGGGGCAGGCATTTTAACTTGGATTGAATTTCCAGTATCATGCACTTTCTACTATGGTGTAGGTCTGAATTATAATTGAGATAGCAAGAGATTAACACACACACACACATTTTGGCATAGCAAACCACTATTGAACTACATAAACATTGTTTTAAGTGAACACTACTTCCCTACTCAGTTATGCTTATCCGTTGCTGCTTGCTGGCCTCTCCAAAGAAACCACCAAAACCAAAATTGTTCATCACAGAAAGCTAAATTTATTGCTTACAACAGTAAAGGAAGACATTACCTTCACAATATTAGTACCTCCTTGAAAGGCAAAGTCAAAGGCAGGCTATTCATAAGATTTTTATTTAAGGCAAGTCTTTCAGTGGTGGTGGTGGTGGGGTGAGTGGTCCTGACTTGGATTTGGTAAAGTTCATGTTACAGTAGTAGGCACGTCTTGAAGAGTAAACATGTTCTTGATAAGTCCAGTTGAGCTATTTACTGTTGTGAGAAAATGTGAATGAAAGCAAGTTGAGTAGTCTGTTTCTTGAATAAACAAATTTTCAAGAAATTCTTAAAATATGTTTATTTGCAACTTTATCTTCCTGGGCAAGAATCTCCTGGGAAAAAAACTCCTGTCAGGGTAGATTGTCAAACAGTAAGCTAAGTGGATCTGATGTTTCATTTCCCTTTACAAAGAACATATAAAATTAAGGTAGCACTACGAAAGAGAAAGAGAAGTAATGCATCTTTAGCTCCTTATCTGGCTCAAAGTAGAATTTAATATTTGCTTTGATTAAAGAACCAGTAAATTAATGCAAATTGATAGGACAGGGCTTCCTAAAATGCATTATAAGGAATGTTGGTTCCCATGAATTACTTCTGGATGAAAGGTTTATATACTTAGTCAAATAGGCTTAGGAAGTATTGCATTTTATATCCTTTCATTAACGAGTCATAATATCCATAAGAAGGGAGTGTTTGACTCCAGTGCCCTGCAATAAAATGAAGCAGCCCTTTTAGTATTACATGGAGTGGTGAGGTCAGTGGCGAACTGAAAAGTTCATGGCTGTTTAAAGGCATTCAAACATGAAAATATAGTGTTGGAGAAGACATACAAGTAGAGAGGGAGAGAAGAAGAAAAAAAGGATGGAACAGATGAGCTAAATTCAGCCCTAGGACTAAGTAGGTAAGATTCAAAGTCTTATATTAAGTGGAATGATCTTGAATAGTGAATGAGATGCCTATATATTATTTATACCAGGACACTTTGGAGTGTAAAAGGAGGCTCTGACCAGCTATATTTGGACCACATGCATAATCTGGAACTATGTTGGGAAAACTACATTATACTATCTCTCTGTACATTTTTATGCACTACGTATTTGGAGTCCGTATTCTGAATGACAACTCTGAGGAATGCTGAAGATAATCAAAGTCGTATCTTATAAGTTACTCCCTTAAGAATTCTGTAAGAATTACTATAGCTCTAAGGGTCATGAATCAACTTCTTGTCCTTGACACCAAATCACCTCAGCTTACTAAAGATTTTCTTGAATAACTTTTAGAATACTTATTTAAGTATTCTATGTATCCATAGGCAAAGAAAAAGGGGATGCCAATTACAGTTTCTTGGCAATTGCATTATTTAGTATAAATTATAACAGTTTTCTTTTCTTTTTTTTCCAAAAACTAATGACAATCCATGAAGTAATAGCAGATGACCAGGTAGGCACAGTTAGAAGAGCTAAAAGATTTAGGTCTTTAATGACATTTATTTTCTTTGGAATCTCTTAGAGCATTTACAATAAAGATCACCAACTCGAAATGCATCAGAGCCAGATAGATAAGAAAATGAGAAGACCATGCTGGTAGAGTAATAGGGAGGTATGGAGATCAGGTCTTCTTTACAAGGGCAGCTGTTATTTAGCTCCACATAACTGTAGTCACACAAGAATGTAGTAAAACTACTATGGACATTTGAAATTTTCAGAAAAGATAGATTTCATTTCATTATAATGACCCAATTTTAAAGCATTGATACAATTTTAACAACAACAAAAACAGCACTAGCGAAATAAAACATACCTTCACTGCAGTTGGGTTTGTGGGTTACTGGTTTTCAAACTTTTGTGTAAAGATTGATCTTACTTATTAAATATGTGAGCACATAATCCTCTATTGTTTTTATTAAGTTGTTTTATGAAAGGGTGATGGGTTTAACTAAATTCTGTGTGGTAATCATTTTGTAGTATATATATATATATATATATATATATATATATTAAATCATTACATTGTATACCTTAAACTTATATATTATACATATCTCCTTTATATGGAATAGAAAAGTATTATAAAAAAAGTATTTCCTCTAGTAACACCAAGTCGAAAGCTGATTTTACATCATAAGCCCAATATATACTAAGACAATATCTTAGTAAGCTTTTATATGTTCCACCTTGGCCATTGTCAAGACTATATATATCTAAAGGAAAAGTTGACAAATTTAGAGTTTTATAAAAAAAAAAAACATGGATAACTCATGGCCCAGAGTTGTTATTTAAATTGAACTTCATGTTAGTTGCCCTTTTTTTGCCTGAATTCACAAGAACTTCTAGGCTGACACTGTTTTGACTGCCTGCAATTTTTATATAATTTTACAGCTTCTTTGATTGAGAAGAAGACTGAAAAATGCTACCATGTTTCAGTGCTACCATGTCTCAAAATTCTGCTCACAATAACCTTTGGACATACCACTGTTACTTGGCCTACTTTTATTATGTTCATTTTTTGCCCCTATAAACTTTCTTGTCCCTTGGCCGCCCTCCCTCCTTTAGGCCCTTTGGAAGATGAGTTAGAGAGTAATGAGAAAACCAGCAGAAGGCAGGGGGTATATATGGCAGCAGCAGGAGGTGGCTGACAAAAATCACAAACGTTCTGGAGAAAGTGTTTTTGCTCTTTCTTTGATTTTCTTAATAATATATTGTTGGCATGTAATCTACCCTTAACAACAGGAGAAGAGGTAAGGGTACAAAAGCTGGGGCTAAAAGGAGGTTTTGGAAATGTTTCATATTCTCCTGCTCAGCTGGCTATCTCTATAAAATATGCAGCATCAGGAGTTCTTTGCCTTTGAGACTAATTCCACTTAATGTTATTGATGGGGGCACCAGCAGTATTTGTTGGAAGATAATTTATTTCTCCTTCACTACGAAAGCTGTCTAAAAGACAACTACACCTAGGCTAAAGAATACAGAGAAAGAAACTTAATGGCTCAAGTACAGAGAACTGGATGCTGGGGTATATGGGAATTTCTGTCTTTATTTAAAGGTTTTAATCAATAAAATAAAAATAGATTAACTGCTCCCTCTGTCTCTAAATAAAATAGCATTTAGAGTTTAGGAAACTTGATTAAAAGGTCCTGATTCACAACTTCACATTTCTATTTGAAATGCACTTGTTCCTTTCCTAAGTGTGCTGTGTGTCATGTATGTATATTGGGCATCAGAGGACAATGCCACTGAGCTGATTAATGCTTTTACATTTGGGGCCAGCTGAAGGGACTCAGCCCTCACCTGACAACTGCTGTAAAAGGCAGCCAACCCCACTTGGATGAACAACTTGGTAAAAGTGAAAGCCAAAGAAGTTAAAAGACTTCTATTCTCTAGCTCTCTTTAGAGCACCTTTAACCATTAGGGACCCAGAACCCAATGTCATTTCCAATGAGGAAAAGTCTAAGCACGTTAACTTGCTTTTAGTTCTGCTGATTTTTCTTCTCTTCCTCAGCCCCCATCTTAGGAAGGATATATTATATGATTCTGTGTCTTTGTATTGTTTTAGTATATCTTATTTTCCCCATCTGTTTCATTTAAGTGATTTGTCTCTGCTGATTTTACTGTATGTTGTATCTTTTCTAATTTTCTTGATATCTACATATCTTTACTGTAATATTTTACCTTATACTTTCAAAACCTTATTCCTTCATGGTCAATGATTTTGAATTATTTATCTTTGGGCTATCTTTTTAAATTTCTCTTCTATCCAATTTCATTATAGAAATTACTCCTTTAAAAATATGTTTTAAATTGATTTTTTTCTCTACTTTTTGTTTTTCACAACTATTAGTTTTATTTATCTTATTATATTGATTATCTAATAGATTCCATTTACTTATACTTGAACCCAATTTTAATTCTTATTTTAAAGAAAACTTTAGGTTTTGTTTTTATTCTATTTTAAATTGGAATTGTCATTGTACATGTCATATATTATATATAATCATTAATATATATAAAATTATAAGAAATAATTATACGTGTAAGTTATTTTTAAATGATGTTTGCTGTGGATTTGTCATATATGGCCTTTGTGATACTGAGATATGTTCCTTCCATGCCTAAATTTTTGAATTTTTTTTTTTATCATGAATAGATGTTGAATTTTGTCAAATGCTTTTCCTGTGTCTATTGAGATGCTTTTATGATTCTTTCATGCTATTAATGTGATGTATCACATAGATTTGCGTATGTTGAACTATCCTTGTATCCTAGGGATAAATCCAACTTGATCATGGTATATAATCTTTTCAATGTGCCACTAAATTCAGTTTGCTAGTATTTTATCAAAAATTTTGCATTTATATTCATTAAAGATATTGGCTTTTAGTTTTCTAGTAGTGTCCTTTTCTGGTTTTGGTATCAGGATAATGTTGGCTTCAGAAAATGAGTTTAGGAGTATTACCTCGTTTTCAGTTTTTTTGGGGGGGGAGCAAGAGTTTGAGGACAGTTGGTATTCTATTATTTTAAATGTTTGGGAAAATTCACTAGTAAAGTCATCCGGTCCTGGGCTTTTCATTGTTGGGAGATTTTTTTTTTTTTTTTTTTTTTTTTTTTTTTTTTTTTTTTTTTTACTGATTCAGTCTCCTTTGTAGTAATTTATCTATTCAGATTTTCTTTTTCTTCCTGTTTCAGTCTTGGTAAGTTGCATGTAAGAATTATTCCATTTCTTCTAGGTTGTCTAGAAGATTTAGGTACTTTATCTTTCTCTTGAGTTAGTTCTAGCTATGGATTTGCTCTTTTGTTTATATTTTTAAAGAACCAAGTTTTAGTTTGGTTAATCTTTTCTATTTTTTTTTTCTGTTCTCTATTTCATTTATCTCTGTTATAATCTTTATTATTCTTTCTTCTGCTAACTTTGGGCTTTGTTTGTTTTTCTTATCCTAGTTCCTTAAGGTGTGGAGTTAGGTTGATTTGGGAGAGCTTCTAAATATAGGTGTGTATTGCTACAAACTTCCCTCCTAGAATTGCTTTTGCTGCATGCCACAAGTTCTAGTGTGCTGTATTTCCATCTTATTTGTGTCAGGAAACTTTTCCCCCTTTAATTTCTTCTTTGCTCCATTGGTTGTCTCGGAGAGTATTGTTTAATTTCTATGTGTTTGTAAATTTTTCAGTTTTCCTCTTGTTAGTGAATTCCCGTTTCATTCCATTGGGGTTAGAGAAGATACTTGGTATGATTTTGGTCTTCCTGAGTTTTCTGAGATTTGTTTTGTGGCTTAACATAATGTCTATTACAGAAAATATTCCATGTGTAGTTGAGAAGAATGTATATTCTGTTGTTGGATATAATTTTCTGTGTATGTCAGATCCATTTGGTCTGTAGTGTTCAAATCAGTTTTCTTATTGATTCTGGCTGGACTATCTATCCATGGTTAAGAGTGGGATATTAAAGTCCCCAACTATTGTATTACAGTTTTATTTCTCCTATTAGCTCTGTTAGTTTTTGCTTTATATATTTAAGTACTCTGATATTGGGTGTATAAATATTTCATTTGCTATATTTTCTTAATGCATTGACCTTATATGATGACCTTTGTCTCAACTTATCATTTTTAGTTTAAGGTCTATTTTATCTGACTTAAGTGCCCTTGCTCTTTTTTGTTTACTATTTCTTGAAATGTCGTCTTCTATTCCTTCACCCTCGGTCTATCTGTATCTTTAGGGCTAAGGTGAGTCTCTGGTAGGCAACATATTGTTGGACCTTATTTTTTTTTTTAAATCCATTCAGCTATTCTCTGACTTTTAACTAGATCTAATTTGTTTGTGTTTAACATAATTATTGATAGCAGAGGACTTACTATTGCCATTTTGTTAATTGCTTTCTGGTTGTTTTGTAGATTTGTTGTTTTTTCTTATCCTGTCTTTTTTTGTATTTTGATGTCTTTTTCATCAGTATGCTTTGACTTATTTAGTGTTTTCTTTTACAAAATTACTATGCTGCTTATATAAAATATCTTAAACATAAAACACCCTATTTTAAGCTGACAATTTCAGTAGAATTTGTAAACTTTACATTTTCATTTCTCCCCCTCACATTTAAAGTTAATGCTGCTAAAATTTGTTTTTTATATTGTGTAACAACAGATAATTGTAATTATGGTTATTTTTACTACCTTCATTTTTTTTAAACTTTCAAACTGGAATTATAAGTGGATTATTCACTGCTATTACCATACTGCAGAATCTATGACTACATATTTACCATTATTAGTGAAATTTAATCTACCTTTTTGTTTTTATCATGTTAATTAGCATTCTTTTACTTCCTTCCTTAGAACTCTCTTCAGCATTTCTGGTAAGTCAGGTCTGGTGGTAATGAACTTTAGTTTTGTGGTGTTGTTCTGGAAAGTCTTAATCCCTCCTTTGTTTTTGAAGGACAGTTTCACTGCATATAGAATCCTTGTTTGACAGTTACTTTCTTTTAAAATTTTGTGTATGTTGCCCAATTCTCTCCTATCTTGAAGGTTTCTGTTGAGAAATCTGCTGATAGTCTTATGGAGTTTCCTTATATGTAACTTTTCTTTTTTGCTTCTCTTAAAATTCTTTGTCTTTGACTTTTGACGATTTAATCATGTGTTTCAATGTAGCCCTATTTGGGTTCAGCATATTTGGGGCCCTTTGGGACTCATGGATCTGAATGTCCATTTTTCTCCTCGGGTTCAGGAAATTTTCAGCCATTATTGCTTTAAATATACTTTCTGTCCTTTCTCTTTTTGGAATTCCCATAATATGAATATTGCTTTCTCTCTCTCTCTCTTTTTTTTCATTATGTCACACAATTCCTGTAGGCTTTCTTCCCTCTTTTTCATTCTTTCTCTAACTCTGAGTAGGTAATTTCCAATGTTCTATCCTCCAGATTGCTGATTGCTGATTCTTTATTCTTCATGGAATAGTCTATTTTTGAAACTCTCTGTTGAATTCTTAGTTATTGTATTTTTCAACTCTAGGGTTTGTATTCTTTTTTGGATGGTTGCTATTTCCTTATAGAATTTGTTTTGTTCACACAGTACTTTCCTAATTTCATTGAGTTGTCTCTATATTTTCTTGTAGTTCACTAAACTTCCTTGAGAGAATCATTCTGAATTCTTTGATTCCCAGATTCCCATTTCATTAGGACTAGTTATTGGAACTTTATTTGGTTCCTTGATGGTGTTATATTTACCTGATCTTTTTGTACCTGATTTCTTATATTGGTATCTGTACATTTGAGTAATTGGGCTCCTCTGCTGACTTTATAGGCTTGCTTTGGCAGAGAGAGTTCTTCAACTGTTAGCTCAGTTTGGGTTTTGGGGTATTTCTGCTGGTAATGTCTTTGGGCCTCCCATTGTCTATTTTTGGGCAAGAAAACTTTTGAGCTCTGAGGATGGGTATGTGGGGAGGGGGTAGCCACTGTCAGAGAACAGTTGGATAAGAGAGCTTTCTTGGTTCCCTACCCAAGTGAGACTAAAGGATTATCATAACAACTGGGACACATGGAATATAACAACACTTGTCTCCTTAGAGATACCTATACTGCTTGTTTGGGAACCCAAATCAGTCCAGAGCATTTACTGCATAATCCAGTTAAGTGAGGTCATTGATTTTGCTGTATAAATGAGAAAAGGCTTGGGCTGTTCTGTCTGCTCAAGGGCCACTGTAAATAGGGCTATTGAATGGTCTGTGTAGCTTCCTGTGTGTTCTGGTTAGGTTCCCATATTGGGCAGACTGAAGGCTGTGCTCAGTGATGAGCAGGACTATGAATCAAGTTCCCTGCCCAGGCACAGTGGGAAAAGAAGCTCTAAAGCCAGTAAACCTCATTGTTTGTTGTCTTAACTCAAGCTACCTGCACCTAACCAGGCCAACTGGCTTTGCTCTATAAGTATCAGCTCTGCCTGCTTGCCTCTTGGCAAATGCCACTGAGCTATGCAGCTTCCAGAAGTTGTCTCCAGGCCTTCTGGTCAGATGGAGCCAAAAGACACTCTCTACAGCATTTGGGCTGGCTATGCCTCAGCTCCTGTGCCCGAGTGAGAAGGGGATGGTGAAAGTAGAGGTTCAGTGGAGACCTCTTCGAGTAATGCTATGCTGACCTGGGGGAGGGCCAATGCAGGTCAATGTGTAGCAGCTTCTCTTACCCTTTTAATGCAGTCTGTCTTGGTCTCTGTGGTAGAGTAGGGTACTCCAGCCTCACTTTTGTGTTCTGAACTCCTCACACTGGTATCTTGTTCTTGAATGATTGTTAGCTGTTCTTCTTGTGAGGGCTAGTAAAGTCATCTTGGTGATGTCACTTCTCCATTATGTTAATTTAAACATCTTTAGTCTTTTTATTTCTTTCAAGGATTGGGAAACATGAACTGGAGTAAAAGGCAGTAAGTTATATGGTAAACTTGTATCACCTGAGGATTGCAATTTTCTTAGGCTTTTAGAGAAAAATGTTCATTCTATTTCTTAATAATAACTTTATTTCTATTTTAGTTTGAGAAAACATATCTTAAACATAAAACACCCTATTTTATTAGTTTGATGAAGATGGTTGATGGTTATATGTACACCAATAGTAAATCTTTATATATATAAAATACGTATAAAATATATATTAAATATAAGATAATATCATATATGTATATATAATTGAATGTACAGGCTACCTAAGACCTCACTATATTTAAGTTCTATAAATATTTTGTTGCCTTTAAGAATCTCAAGAATGAGATTCCCAAAACACTTGTTTTTGGGAAATAGGACCAAAAATATAAGCAGATCCTAGGATACGTATGTAATAAATTCTGGTTACAGTTCTAAGATCTTTCAAATAGTTTTGCTCATTCATTCCCATAAACTCTAGGGTAGGAGTTATTTTTATTCTAGTTCTTCAGGTAAGAGACTGAGGCTCAGGGAGGTTGAGCTACATAGCAGCAAAACCATTTGCAATAAAGTTCTGTGGTCCTATCCCTCATAGTGTACCTCTCATAATTCACATAGAAACTCCCTTTTATGTAGCACTTTAATTAAGGACTAAATTCTTAAAGTATGTTGGACTGAGGCTGCTTTTCATTAAAAATTATTAAAATATACATATATATCATATATCCATAGTTTAAAGAATAAAAATAAACATCCATGTACTTAATACTAAATTTAATAAACAGAAAATGACTACAAATCTTAAAAGCTTCCTCCTCAAGAAGTAATCTCTCTCCTGTGCTCACCATTCTATATTGTTCTCTATGGTTTTACTGCATTTGTAAGTTTACCTAAAATAGTTTTTAGGTTTGCTTATTTATAAATGTGTCATAAATATTTTTTTGTTGTTGTTGTTGAACGCCAAATTTTTGTTGCTGCATAAGTTCATTTCATTTTTGCATAGTATTTTACTCCAAGAATAAACAATTTTAGCCATTCTGTTTTAGTAGATATTTGGGTTATTGTGAGTTTCTCTGCTATGAAAATTGCTGCACAAGGACATTTTAATACTTTCTTCAGAGATAAATCTAGGAGTTGAATGCTTGAGATTTCAAGTATACATACTTTCTATTTTATGTCCCTAGGGATTTTATCAAATTACATTCACATTAGTGTATTTAATAGTTCTCTTTGCTGTGTGTGTGTGTGTGTGTGTGTGTGTGTATACATATATATGTATATATGTATGTCACAATCCCAGCAAGAAATAGCACACTCAAACTGACTAATCTGAGAAGAAATTTAATAAAGCAATAATTTATACTGGGCAGAGTAATAGAGAAGCCCACAAGGGATAGAGAACTACTCTAAGCTTGACAACAGTGAGAAACTTACCATCCTTATCCATGAGGGAGAAAGGAGGAGAGGTTCCAAGAACTTGAAGAGATTTGCTACATGAAAATGGTCGCCTAGTATGAGTCATGACTTTGGTGCTTAAATAGAGGGACACAGGCTTCAATGAGCCCTGAAGCAGCGAACTGGGTTAAAAAGACTCTGCCCTCATTCTTCTTCTGCCCTTCAATCTTACATTTGCAATGTTCATTGACTGATGCTAAGGGAAAGTGAGAAGCTATGAGAACTCATCAATGTTGTCTACATGTATTAGCTTCCTAGGCACAAAGCTGGAAGCATTGAGAAGTGATTGCATGTGACACTGTCCTCTACATTTCATAGCTTCAGACATTTTAATTTGTACCAACTCGGTCATGTGAAATAGTTCTTGATAACTAATGACACGGGATTTCTTTTCATGTGTTCATAACACATTTATTTCTTTTATAAAATTCCTAAAAAATGTAGCTTTTATTTTTAATGGATTGTATTTTCTTAATTTATAAGAGCTCTTTATATAATTTTGATAATAATTTTTGGTTGGTATCATGGGTTGGAGATGTCTTCTCTCAGTAGGTGGTTTGGTCTTCACTCTTTATCCGGACTTTATATAAAGAAAAAAGTTTTTATGTCTAAAGTAGAATTTTTCTTTTTTTTCCTTAAATTTTAAAAATTATTTTAGTTCTAGAGTGGCAAGGGAAACAAAAGCAAAGAAGTAGAATTTTTCAATTTTTCTTATGGTTCTTGTACTCAAGGTCTTTATAAATCCTTCACTACTTCGAGATGATGAATAAACGTTTCTATATTTGGCTTTAAAAGTATCAAATAATGACTTTCACATTTAATGCTCAACAATCCAGAATTGATTTTTTTTGTGTGTGTGTGGAACATGATGTATAATCCAATTTAATTTTTTCCATATAAATGACAAATTGTTTCACTTCTACTTGTGGAATAATCCTATTTATCCATATTTCTAGCTTTTCTGACCAAATCCAGGTTGGATTTACATCTGTCCATTGGTCTGGTTTGAGTTTTCAATTATCTTACACTAATCTATTTGTTCTTCTCTGAGTCAGTAGCATACTGTCTGATTCACTGCGATTTTATCATAAGATAATATTTGGAAGGGAAAATCCCCCCTGCCTCTACCTTCTTCTTTAGGAGTATCTTAGCTGTTCTGGACCATTTGTTTTACTACTTTAGAATTAACTTGTCAAGTTTCCTGAAAACCTGACTGTGATCTTGTTCGTAATGGAATCAAACCTATAGATACATTTGAAGAGATTTGATCATTACAACCATGCTATCTTTCAGTTCATTTAGATTTTTTGGACTATTTTTCAATAAAGTTTTATAAATTTCTGCATTAGTATCTTGCAAACTTTTGGTAGGTTTATTCCTATGACCTTCACAGTTTTTTTTTTAATTTTTTGTTTGTTTTGTGTGGGTTTTTTGGGGGGTTTTTGCTATTGTAAAGATCTATTTCTTATTGTAGTTTCCATTTGTTGCTGGTGAGCAGAATTTGACTGTTGTAAATTGATCTTATATCCAGAAACTTTAATCAGCTCCTCTTAATTCTAAGAATCTGATTCTTATATTTTTCCATGTAATCATATTATTTCCCAATAATGATAGCTCCATTTATTGGACCAACTAGTAAAATAGTAAAATGGTCAATAACAACAATAATGAGTATCATGTTTTGCTCATTTTAAAGGGAATACAGTAATATTTTGTTATGGAAGCAACATTTGGTATAAACATCTTTTTACAAGTTCAGGGAGTTCCCTTTTTATTATTAGTTTCCTAAAATTTCTTTGTGCAAGAATAGTTGCTGAGTGGTATCTATTGAACTAATTACTTGTGCTTTTTCCCTTTAATCTGTTTAATTAATGTTAATGTTTAATTTTTCTTACTATTCTTATGTTGAACCAATTTTATTTGATATTTATTATAAGACTTATTTTTCACACTTGAAATTATTTTAGTATTTTGTGTAACATATATTTAACTTACAAAATTCTAATATAATTTGGTTTGAATGTCCCCTTTTCTTGAACAATAAAATGGTCTGAAATTGTTTAAAATCTGATCCCCTATCCTCAAATGCTATTATCCTCCAGTCTTATTGATGTGTTGTAAGCATCTAAATTATATATTATCATTTACTGTCAATGTTTATTTGTATTTATCCAGATAGTTATAATTTATTCTATGTATCTTTCATTTCAGACATTCTCTCTTATCGTTTTTACCTGAAGTTGATCTTCTAATGTTTCTGTAGGTAGCAAACCTTTTCATACATGCTTTTTCAGAAAACATCTTCATTTCACCTTAATTTTCAATAGATGGCTTCACAGGGCTTGCAGTTCTATTTTCTCTCAGCACTTTGAATTTAATATTCTGCTATGTTTTTCTCAACTGATGTTCTGCTTTCAGCTGTCCACCTAAATACCAAGCCTTTCTAGTCTGATTTTTCTTTTTTAAAAATCTCCTTTCTTTTGTTCATGTGATGTGTCTGAATCTGTTGTTTTTCTTACCAGAGATTTGTCATCAATTCTGAAGGATTGATAATTTTTATAAATTGTGTAAATGTCTCAGTTAGTATTATTTAATATTTTTTCTCTTGCATGGTTTCTATTATCGCCTTCTGGAACATGAACCTTGACTGTACCCTCTGATGTCTCTCTCTTTTATTCACTTTCACCTCTTTATTTTTTGTCTCAATGTGAGTAATGTTTTCAGCCATATCTTCTATTTACTAATTCTCTCTTCATTTTGGTCTAATACGTATGATCCATCTGTTGAATTTCTAGTTTATTTCTTATAGTTTTCTTTTCTTTCTGTCATTTTTAATTCTATTTTCCATTTATACTACTTATAATACTTTCATTTCTTTAAACATATTGAAATATTTATTTTATATTTTATGTATGACAATTCCAATATCAATCATCTCTTCAAATCTGGCTCTGAATGTCTTGTTCATCGTGGTTTATTTCTATATGTTTGTGACTATAGGCAATAAGTTCCAACTTCAGAGTTTAACTAGAGAAAATCTTTAAAGCTTACAACAAGTATATTTGTGTTTTCCTTTTCCAACTGCCTGGGGAAAGACTATTTTTTCAAGACCACTTGAAACTAAGTTTTTGGCTTAAGCAGATATAAGCATTGGCTGGTTTTAGAAGTTCCCTGGGTAGAATATTTTCTTTCTTTTTTCAATTTCACCAAGACCCAGGGCCAAGACTGACAATTATTCCTCCTGTCTCTCTCTTCAGGACATATTTTTCATTTTTTTTCCCCCAGTGTGCATATCTATTGCCTCCTCATTCATGGATCTTAACTTTATCTGGTGTTCTCCCATCTGATCTTCTAGCCAATTTTTCCCCCATCCCTCATATGCATAGAAGAAACAATTAAGATTGTTTTTCCCACTAGTTACTGAAAAAGTAATGTTGCAAAGTAAAGTTACAGTCTAGAATTAAGTGCCACTCTGAATGGTGGCCCTGAACATTTTGAATTTTTTATCCTATAAGGTTTCCACAAATATTTTCCCATGTGTAGGAATTCAGAATTTAATAATCTTATTTTAAAAGATTTAATTCCTTAATTTACCCAAAATAGCAAATTTATTACCTAGGATGGTTTAACAGAAGGAGGGCGGTCCTTTTGCCAAACTGCTAGTCTTACTTCTGTGTTCTGTACATGGAATGTAAGTTATTACTATTTTATAACCATTATACTTTTTCATACAGATTTGTATGGAACAATATGTGATTGATTTTACATAACTTGATTTCTTCTTGGATCTTGAGTCTATTTTAAGGAATTAGTTGTAGTCTGAACGTAAACTTGTAATTATTGAATTTTTTGTGGAGGGGATAACTCACATTTTAAAATGAGTATACCCCAAAGATACAGATGTAGTGAAAAGAAGGGGCACATGCACCCATTGTTCATAGTAGCAAAGTCCACAATAGCCAAACTGTGGAAGGAGCCGAGATGTCCTTCAACAGATGAATGGATAAAGAAGATGTGGTTCATATATACAATGATATATTACTCAGCCATCAGAAAGAACGAATACCCACTATTTGCATAGACATGTTTGGAACTGGAGGGGATTATGCTAAGTGAAGTAAGTCAAGCAGAGAAAGACAATTATATGGTTTCCCTCATATATGGAACATAAGGAGTAGTATGGATGACATTAGGAGAAGGAAGGGAAAACTGAAAGGGGGGATATCAGAGGAGAAGACAAACCATGAGAGACTATGGACTCCAGGAAGCAAACTGAGGGTTTCAGAGGAGAGGGGGATAGGGGGATGGATTAGCCCAGTGATGGGTATTAAGAAGGGCACCTATTGCAATGAGTACTGGGTGTTATATGCAAATAATGAATCATGGAACATTACATCAAAAACTAATGAAGTACTGTATGATGACATAATACAAAAATTAATTTAAAAAATGAGTATAAGCACTAAAAAACATCAAATACTTAAGAATATACGTAACAAAGTAACTGTAAGAGCTTTATGCTGAAAAGCACAAATATTATTGAATTAAAGACCTGAATAAATCAGGGGTATATCATGTTCATGGGTTGGGAGATACAATATTTTATAATGTTAATTTCCCATATCGATCAATTCATTCAATGGAATCAAAATGAAAAGGTGTTTTTTTTTTTTTCCTTCCAAAATTTAATTCACAGATCCTAAAATCCACATGGTAAATACAAAAGCCTAGAGTTGCTAAGGTAATTTTGAATAAATAAAACAAAGGTAAAGAACTTATATTACTATATATTAAGACCTATTAAAAATCTATAGTATTTAAGAAAAGATGGCATTTGTGCAAGGATAAACAAACTGACCAGTAGAACATAATAGTCTAAAAACAGATCTACATATTGACCTTTACCCTTACCAGGTTTATGACAGGCCTGACAGTGCAATACCATGGGGAAAGAGTGTACTTACCAATAAATGATGCTGAATCAATTGAATGCCCTTACTCACATCATATGTAGTTATATAAATATGTATGTAAACTTTGTATAGATTACAAAGTTAATTTGAAAAAATCAAACAGTGAATTTAAGAGCAAAACATAGGATAAAAATTTTGTGACTTTACAGCAGGCACAGATTTCTTAAGCAGGACAAAAAAATCATAAACAATTAGATTAAAACTTTAACTTGTATTCATTAAAAGACACAATCATCTCCTATCTGAATATATACGCTTTGTATGTAAAATGTATGTATCTACAATTCCTATGAATCAGTAGGAAATTGAGAAATCCACTAAAACCTGGACAAGTCTTTAATAGACACTACACGAGGACATCAAATGATTAATAACAATTACACTCCTTAAAGAAGTACAAATTAAATCACAATTAGATATCACTGTAAACCTACCCAAATTTTATAAAATAAGTAAGATGAAAAAACAAGTGTGTGGAGTAACTAGAACTTGGATACATGGCTGTTGGAAGTGTACTTTTATAAAACCAACTTGGCAAACTATTTGACAGTACCCACTAGAGTTGAACATACGAAAAACTTGAACGTTATGGAACAGTGTCACACAGCTAACGTTGACAACAACCAAAAAACTCCACAAAGGAGTATGTCCTGTGTTTTTTCATGTATATGGAGTAGAAAAACAGATAAAACTAATCCCCGTTGTTAGAAGTCTGGGTGGTGGGTTGGAGTTGGCGAGAAAGATGCATAAAGAGGGTTTCTGTAGTACTGGCGATACTGTTTCTTACTGGCTTCGCCCTTGTGTTTATTTTATTAAAGTTCTGCAAATTGGATTTTACTACATGCTTTTCTTTATATTATACTTCAACAAAATTGTTAAAGACTGATAAGGGTTAGCATTTGTAATACTGTTGTTATAGATAAGATGTTTTCAAACAATGTACAATGTTTTTGTTATCTCTTTAATGCAAACATGAATGAGCACCTTCATAAACACGCTTGTGATTGAGATGAATACATGCCCACTGCCACTGAGAATGGAAAGAGCTGCACTATTTGGTTATAACACTGTATCGTCACAAACTAGTTTGAGTCTCAGTGGATAATTTTCTCATTCTTCATTGTTAGAAAAAAAAGAACATTCAAAGGCAATTATTGTTTAAACCCAAATTATCATTTTTAAATGATGTCTTTTCATGATTAGTTTGGCTTATTTCCAAAAATGTTGTCTAGTAAATCAGATAATTCAATTATCTTGTGGCTGATTTTGTAACTGATCTACCTTGGAGGGCATTTCAGGAAATCTCAGAAACATTTCTGAAATTGGATGTCGTTGAATACTGTTGGGGGATTTTATTTATCGTCATGCTGACCACTTGATTTTATATGGTTTGAAGACTATTTAGGCTAAAATTACTCCAGCTGTAGTTTATGGTGCAGACTTTGGGGACCACTGGTTGCCTAATTTTCTAATTTTGGAGGAGACCTACAAATTGTTTCTGAGGGAATTAGAGACCCTGTCTGCAGTAAGCCCCTTAAGGAAAAGGGCTAGGTCTCACTTATCACTCATTACTGTTTGTCAAAGTCCACGTGCAGTAAATAGTGAATAAAGAAAATAACATAGGTAGGCCTTATATTTAGACTTCTAAGTAGATGCCTTAATTTTTAAAGCAGGTCTTTATTCTTTTCTTGTCAGGTTATTTTTATATAAGGTTTTTGTCCTCCTGGACTCTGTAGCCTCACTATGTTAGTGTAAAACTAGCATCTGTAACATACAGTCCCGATAGCTGTAACACCTTAAACACAATAGTTTATTTCTTGCTTATATTGCAGTTATAATAAAAGGCTCACAAGATATCATTGCACTCATATCTAGCCAACCAGAAGGTGGATAAAGCACAGAGAAACTGCCCAGGAGGTATTTTGTTTTATGAATGAGACTTGGAAGTGAAATGCTTTATTTTTATTCCATTCCATTACCTGTAACTCAATCACATGGCAACACTTAACAGCAAGGGAGGCTGGGTATGCAATCAAGCTGTGTGCCCAGAAAGTTAAAGAGTATATGGGATAGGCTGGTGATGGGTAGTAAGGAGGGCACGTATTGCATGGTGCACTGGGTGTTATACGCAAGTAATGAATCATGGAACTTTATATCAAAAACTTGGGATGTACTGTATGGTGACTAACATAACATAATAAAAATTTTTTATAAAAAAAAGAGTATATGGATTTGGGTGAATAACAGTCCCTGTTATATAACTAATCCTCAAACTATTCTAAATTTTACTTTTCAATAAATGCAGATACTTTAAAAGCTATGTGCTTGTACAGTATGATTTGATCATAATTATTTTATAGAATTGGACTTTGTTGTTTTATCATTGTCTCTCACTGAAGATTGTGACCAAAAAAAACCCGGTGAAGATAACTCACTGTTTTATCTACTGAAGGAATATGGGGCAGGAGGTTCTAGACAGTATGATACATGTTTCCTCTATGACTCTCCATGTGAAAAATTTCTCTCAGATTCAGAAACAGAAAGATAAATTTCTCTTGAGCATATGGTTTAGTTTTACCTCACATTTTTTCCACATCTTGGGATTGTGTTTTTCTCTTTTTGCCATAGCTCCAAAGAATTTTACATTCAAAGCTTTGGCCTTTTTCTAGCTACTTTTCAGCATTTTTTTTTTGCATTCATGTAGTAGCTTTTATTCTTTTACTTTCAAAATTCATTTCCACTTGCAATGTAGCATAATCTTTAAAATCCTAGAGGTGCATTCTTCAGCAAATACCTTTGTTGAGCCTTATTTTGTCATATATGAACTGTAGATATTAATGAGGTCATGAATGTGGACTTTTAATTAGAAAGAAATCACTATTGGAGGAAAGGGAGACTTTAGGATATGCTATGATAGAGGGAGAGGATAGTGTCCTGGAATTGAGTAGTGTGAGTAGAAATAGGCAAAAGAAAATTCATTGTAGGTATCAATAAGAGGCTGTCTATAACATAGAAGGAGTGAAAAGGCTGCCAAGGATAATAAGAGGTTTCCATCTGAACATCTGAGTGGATGCAGGAATGATTTACTATGATAGGGAACATTTACTATGATAAGGAGGAGCAGGTTTTGTGTGGTGATTTCAAATATACTAAGGGGGGAAGTGGAAAAAGCAATAAATATCTATTTTACTGACTTTGGGACACATGTTTTGGTAAGTTTTCCATTTTTGTTATTGAAATGCATCTTAGTGACTGGTATCTTCGAATCTCTGTTGTTCAAGCATCAGTTTCTATGTGGTTGCCGTGCCTGTTGTATTGAACCTAGTTGTTATTCCCATTGCCATGACTGGATATGCCTTAGTGTTTCAGACAACAAAGTTTGTAAGGGCCACATGCAAAAGAAATATGAATCCTGATCATTGTTGTAAGAACTATTTAAGGACATTTTCTTGTAAGTTCCAGGTGTAGCCATCAAACTTTGCAGGATGGTGTCACAAGTCTGGAAAAAGATTTCTGAGACAACAGTGGAGTACTTACAAAACCTGCTGCATCACCAATACTTTTGATAGTACCAAAGATGATGCTGTATGAAAAAACTGAGGCATAAAAAGATGATTCAGAAGTGTCTAAATATAAAGAGGTTTTAGGATTGTTTAACCAATTAGTTCACTAGGAATTTTTACACATGTTCAATATTAATATGTGATAAAATAATTTTATGAAAGTCTAAAATGTGTATTAAAATACATGATAAACATTAAGAAAACACTGATTAAATAAGAAAGCACTGAAATTATTAAGCTTTTGTTTTTCTTTAGTGATAGACAAAATAACAGTGCATCTTACACTAGATAAAATTTTGGAATCAAATACAGGATATGAAGCCAGAGCTCATGAGAGAAACTTTGTCTGGGCTTGTTTTTGGATAGGATAGGGATAGTAATTTTTAGTAGGTGACTTCTCTTAGAGGAAACAGGTTCTAGAGGAGAGTCTAGAAAATCAGAGACATTGTAGGATGGGCAAAAAAAGTACGCATAAAGGAGACTAAAGAGATGATCAGAGAAGTCAAAAGATATTAGGACAGTCATGAAACCAAGGAGAAAAAGGGAAAAATCAACAATGTCAAATATTCCTGAAAGTTAAGAAGGATAAAGATGAAAGAATTGTTTGAAGTGATATAGAAATAAAAATAATTAGACATGGGGTTAAGGAGCAAAAAGAACTATGAATTAGAGTGATCATTAACTTGGACATTTCAAGTTATGGTGGACATTACAGGATGATGGTGATGTTTGGGGTGGAGAAGATGAGTTACATGTGAGTACCCTGAGAATTGATAAAGATGGGTTATGACTCAATGGAAGTATTTACAAGACAGCCACGCACTCCTCTGAAAGTGGTGATGAGAAGTCATTGATCTCCGTTCTAGACTTGGAATGTGTGTCATCTTTTATAACGATTCTGTAACTTTATTGATGAAGCCACCTATTGTGTGTGTGTGTGTGTGTGTGTGTGCGTGTGTGCATCTATAAAGATCATAGTTATGGTCCATATGTCCCTGGTTTTGTGGTAGTCACTGCTTTTTATAAAAAATAACGTGGCTGCATAGGACTTTTCTCCTTTCCTGTGAGATACTTCTTGATGGCAAGAAATGAAGTGAGCACAAGTTAGAAACCTCTTACCCATAAGTTTGAAATGTAAATAACTTTGAGTATATCCATTTTTCTTCATTCAAATAATCACTGAAGCTACCTTTCAAATATTATTCTAAGTTTAAGTTGAATTCCTACATTTTATAGGAATTTATTTTATATAAACGGAAATGAGAATGAACTCTTTTCTATTTCTATTACTTTCAGCAAATTTACCTTCCAAATTGACTTCCACCAACATCCCAATCTCCTGTCACAGAATGTGTGTTTGTATGTGCATGTGTACACTGGTACATGCATATGTAATTATACATGTCAATATTAATTCTATTGAAGAAAACTCCCAACACTCGAATGTGGACTCATTTGTGGTTTTGATTATCCATACATTATTTTCCTCTACTGGCATGGATTATGATGAGCTGAATTTATTTAGATTTCTTTATTCCTTTGGGATTTCAGCATTAAAGTAGTTGCCGGTTGTCTAGGTAATTGATTTATTCTAGTTTCATGTAGTGGGGCTAAAAAAATCAAGATTTTTTTGCTCTTTTTTTGTTGTTATTTCAATAGCTTTGTGAAAGATTTGCCATGGTAGGGTTTAAATATTGAGGGTGGTGGTGATAGTCATACTACTTTGACTTTAGTCAATAGTTTCCTTGATATTTCCATCCACATTTTACAATTACCTACAGAAAAGAAACAATCATCAACTTAAAAATATTTGATAAAAAAATACTTGATGAGACTTACTGTATGACAATGAAGTAAAAGCTACTCTGTCTAAACATTTTACTGTGATATTTGTGAATGTTTTAGGCAAGAACCTGTCTCAGTGAATTTAATTGTAAAGAAATCACTTGGCAAAAAACTCTCCATTGCCCCTAATTCATTCCCCAGCCCTGTAGTCCTATAAGATAGTCTGACATTCATTTTATACCCTTCCAAAAGTGATGTCTTGGTTGGGGGGTTATTTGTAGCTGCAGACAGGTGGAAATAAGAGATTCTTTATTCTCCCTGTCTAACCCATTACTATAGAAAGCTGTCCAGAATTAAACTCCAGTTCTCTCCTGTCAGGTCGCATTACAGAACGTTATGTCCAGATAAGAGCAACAAGTGTGACAACATGGACTAGAGGTGGTAGAACATAAATCAAACTCAATTGATTACTCTTAAACCAGGGGAAAAACTAATTCCCCATGGAGGCAGACAACTGTCTCATGTTGCATCAGTGTTTACAGAAAGGCATCATGGACTGTGGTGTGTGTGTGTGTGTGTAGATATGTGTTGCGGTGTTGCCTTAGGGCTTCTCAGTGTGTAGATCGTTCATTTATGGGCGCAGTTTAGAAATTTATTTGGGAATCCTGCATATACGGCCCATGTGATTTAGGTGCTTCCTGGGGGGCAATGTGAGCTTGTTTGGAGGTTCTAGCAGGGGCGCGCAGCTACTCGTATACCCTTGACGGAAGAACGGTCCTCCTCTATCGGAGAAGGTCGTCCTCTTCGACCGAGAGCGCAGCTTTGGGAGGGACGCACATGGAGCGGTGAGGGAGGAAGGGGACACCCGCCTAGCCAGCCAGATCAGCCGAATCAACCCTGGCGATCAATGCGGTGACAGATGTCGCAGCCAGATCGCCCTCACATCCTTCTGGGGGCAGTGTGAATATTGGATACTCTTTAGAAATCTATATCTTGATTGAGCCCTTTAACAGTAAATATTTTAAATTTTTATTTCAAAATAATCTAGTCCTTCTACTTATATTTTGCAGACAGCGTGGAGACATAGTTTACCACAACAAATGGTTTTTTTGTGGGTTTCTTACCTTATCCATTTTCCCTCCACCATAGACAACCAGCTGGTACATTTACTGACACTCTTTTTTTTTTTTTTTAAATCATGTTGTGTGTGTGTGTGTGTGTGTGCGCGCGCACACATGTGGTTCTTGTTTGCATTGCTTTATGTAAATTTCCATATATACATTTAGTTGCATCTTGCTTTTGTCACTTAAAATATTTTACAGAAATATTTCCAGGTAACAGGTATAGTTATAAATTATCTAGAGTATGAAGATATCCTAATTTATCAAATGACTCCGCTTTGGTAGCTTTCAATTTATTTCTAGGTTTTTGTTGTTGTTCTGTTTGGTTTGGCCCCTAAAGACCTTAATGCCATAAACTCCCTTGCTATGTACTAGCATTTTGATTTTATGAGATAAGTTTCCAAGAATGAGACGACTGGATTGAAAGTTACATGTACTTTTAATTTTAGCAGTATTACTAGATTTCTTTTCCCCAAAACTATAAGTATTCTTATTTTCACAGGCAGTATAGGACCACGTATTTCCCTGTATATTCTGTTAGCTATGGGTGTTAGCATTTTTATATTTTACCAATGTCAGTGGTAAAGTGATATCCCGTAATTCTTTTAATTTGCATTTTACTAATTATTATTGAAGCCCAACCCTTTCCTAATCCATGAATTTCCTTTTAAGCATTGTTGCCTGTTGTTTTCTTGTTTTTCATTCCTACACAGTATAAGGCCTCTTTATATATTACAGATACAATCCATCTGCTACAGAGATTTAAATATTTTCCAATGATCGCTCTTCTAATATGTTTTGTTAATCATGTGTTTTGCCACAAAAAATTCCATTTTTTAAATGCAGTCAAATATGCCTTATCTTTATCTTTATAGCCTGTAAGTTTCCTGTTTTGCTTCAAAGGTTTCCTTGATCCTTAACTGTTATATCTTATTTTTAAAGGGAGCTTACTCAGAGGTAAGGTCTCTTTCTCTCTTCTCTGAGAACCTCTACAGTAAATGAACAAGTCAATAGTACTTTGATTTCTCAGTTACTATTTGAATATTTATAGACGTTCTCAATGTGCTAAGAGCTGTGGTGGATAAAAGGGCAAATCAGATGAAAAACAAAGCTTCAGAGAACTTAGAGTAAGGAGGTATAAGGAAAATATAAAATAAGACGGGAAGTGACAAGTACCACAAGAGAGAAATAGATAAATCACTGTTCTCCCAGAAAGAATCTCTCCCTCGCTCCCATCTCAGTGACCTGGTTGGTTGTGGCAGGAACAATCAATTGTAATTTGTTGTGAAATATTCCCTCAGCTGTGGAAAAAGTCACTTTATGATGTAAAGCTGGTATTACAAATCTATTGCATTACATTTTTTATTCCTTTGAATATCATTAAGCCTATATATTTATAAGTTTTCTTGTGCACACACATCCCAGATGGTTATTCTCAAATTATATATTTCCTTATAGTTTTTACCATTTAATACCTAATGAGTCAAAAGATGACTCTTTTTTATTGAACATGTTTATATTAAAAACGAACAGATTACAGTCACAAGTTTACTAAGCAACACAAACATACGGTTATAATATTAAGATCTGTTGTTTTACAGTCACCACATGCCAAATTCTCTATATACATTATTTTACTCATTGCTCAGAGGAGACCTAGGAGAGGTTTTGCTACCCGCATTTAATATTATAAAACTGAAGTCAAGAGTAACTTGTCCAGACTCCTGAGTGGCTCAGTCGGTTAAGCATCTGCCTTTGGCTCAGGTCACGATCCCAGGGTCCTGGGAGGGAGTCTCACATTGAGTTTCTTTCTCAGCGGGGAGTTTCTATGTCTCCCTCTCACTTTGCCCCTCCCGCCGCTCCTGCTCACCCTCTCTCACTTGCTCTCTCTCCTCTCTCACTCTCTTGCTCTCACTCTCAAATAAACTCTTTTTTAAAAATAGTAACTTGTCCACAGGTCACGTAGCACATAAATGGGGCAGCTAGATCTGGGATGCTGACCCAAATCCTTGCCATCGTATCCTGTGTTTTTAAACACATGAGTGTACATTTGGTCATGAGCTGCCCAAACCATATTGTGTGCAGAAGAGCACTCCAGTTTGGGTCATTTCATCCTTCATCCTTTATTCTCCTTTTAGGAAAAGAACTAAATTTTAAAAATATGTATTAAATCACAGTTGTGTATGTCTTATAGTTATGCAACATTGCTTATTGTCCATTCAATTTTCCAAATAACACTAGGAAAAGATATAACTCTTATTTATATTATCTTCCTCTAGAGAAATGAGGCCCATTATTTAGCCTTTTCGGTAGTGTGTTTCCTGTAGCTTAAAATCAGAATAATATCTACTTCATATCTACAATGTAATACAAAATACCAATCACAGATGAGTCCCAGTAAACCTTGAGTCTCGTTGCTCAGTCTTATTTGTCTGATATTATAAGCATTATGCACATCTCTCTAATCTCAGAAATCCCTATGTGTTTTTCTACTATGTATATTTCACAGTGAGTAACAGCGTGATAACTTTTTAGGTAAAATATGAATGTCTAGGGTGAAATTAGGTTGAATCTAGAAAAATTCCTTGAAGTGTTCTCAAGCCTTTACTTGCAAAACTTGGTTCAGTAGATAAGCAGTTAAAGGGATAATATTTGTACTTGCCCTTCCTGGGATATGCTCCGTTGAGGTAGAAAGAGTGAGCAGCTGCTTAGTGCCAGAAATCTCACTCTTAAAGTTCCCATTCTCATTTAGACGAAATCAAGTGTCCTTAGTTCTCTGATGAAAGCAAATACCATCTCTGTGAAGGTAAACTAGTTATTATCTACTGTTGAAATCTCAACATGAATTTGATTATTTTGCTTTGCAATACTTATGAGAGAAGGACCTTAAACAAACATACACAAAAGTGGCTAGGTTTTTAAGGATAACCAAGGCCAAACTTTAATCTTACAACATGATTTTTTTTCTGTGGGATAAAGGTGGAGATGCCATGAACTGGGAGAAAGGGGATAGATAGGAAAAATGGGGCACAGCCACACCTCAAACCTACGCCAGCTGCCCAAGTGCACGTGCAGCTCGACCTTGGTGCTTTCACGGGGTGGAGCTCTCTCATGCTGTCTTCTGGATTATTTTATGTTTATAGATAATCAGGCAATAAATTGCTGACAACCTTCATCAGCTTCAATAATGATAGGCTATTTATTTATTCAGGAAACTCTTATTTAACAGTTTTTATATATCAAAAACTAAGGGAATAGAAATGAGTCATTATTCTCAGGTTGCTTAGAGCTCCTGGAAAAGAAACACTGTATTTCTGCCTTTGGCAGTAGTGGTGGCAATGGAATATTGGAACATTCCAAAAAACAATCCAGGAAGCAAAGCTGAATTATTTTGGAATAGCAGATAAATTCTAATGACTTTTGATATATATTTTTTAGCTAGAATTCATAGGGGAAAACTAAAATAGTAAACAATTAAGTGCATGCCTCATTCTGCATTTTCAAGGGAATGATGACTGCAGGTAGGTAACACCACAGAAAGGCAAACATTTCAGGAAATTTGCTTCTGAATACGTTTATCTACCAGTGAAGGAGCTGCTGCTGTGGTCAGAAGCCATGTTAAAAACTAGTTTCCAAATATGTATAATTGACAAAAAACGCAATTTTAATTTCATTTAAAAGTTGTGCTTATTTTGACACTGCCAGAATCCCTATTGCCATGGAGTCGAACGTTGAAGAAAACAGCTCATAAATGACATTTTGCTGAAATTTTTCTAAAGGGATTTTAATCCCCAGCGAATTTTCCTGCCAGGTGTTATCCACATTTATTTTGAACAGATGTTCTGTGGCCTGCTCTTCTCAAATGTCACAGTTACTCTGGGCATCCTTGCCTAAAAACACTTTTTCTCTGGCCTGGGCCTCCCAGCTGGGAAGTGGTAGAGAAAGGGGTTCAAACCTATGTTTAGAAAGATTCTAGAGTCTTTTCACTTCAGCCTAGTGGATTTTCCAGATGATACCAATCGCCTCTTTCCTTGTTCTTGGTGAAGTTAATTCTAGGTTCTTTCTGTCCTCTCTAATGTAGGGTAATGCATCATTTTCAGGATCATTGTAAGCATCAAGTGATTGAAAAAATATGTGTACACACACACACGCACACAAATACATACATGCACTAATTTAGAGGTAACATATAATAGCACTCAATACATTCAGGATTTTCAAATATCTCCTGGAATACAATTTGGGTTGTCTGGCAGTATTTTTTGACGTGATGGCCCCTTCTATTCTAAGGATATTGGAAGGGCTCTGAGGAGCGAGTTAGCTTGTTTATTACCACTTCTCATTATGGAAAGAGTAATGTCTCCCCAAGACACATAAAGAGTTCTATAGATAAGGAATATCTTAGTATAGCTCAGTAAAATTCTGTTTCTGAGGGCTTGCCCAGTATTATCATTCTTTTTTAGCTGTAATTGGGTTAGGGAAGTTTCCATATCTATAATGTATTAAGGGAAACATTTCTTAAAAAGGAATACCTAACTCATTTGTGTCACCCATATCACATCTTTTCACCCTGGTCAGAATTTGTAAAAACTTTCTGAATTGCCTATACTTCTCCAAAAACTTCCATTACTAGCTTTGTACTTAGTTACTCTCAAATGGCTTATAATACTTGAGAACCAAGTTGTTTTTTGAAAAGTTTTTAAAAATTCCAGTTAATATACAGTGTAATATTAGTTTCAGGTGTACAATCTAGTGATTCAACACTCCTTCCAACACCCAGTGCTCATCATAACCAGTACTCTCCTTAATCCCCACCACCTATTTAATCCATCCTCCCACCCACTTCCCTTCTGGTAACCGTCAGTTTGTCCTCTGTAGTTAAGAGTCTATTTCTTGCTTCCCCTCTCTCCCTCTCTCTCTCCCTTGTCCCTTTACTCATTTGTTTTTGTTCCTAGATTCCACATGTGAGTGAAATCATATGGTGTTTATCTTTCTCTGACTTACTTCACTTGCCATAATACTCTCGCTCCATCCATGTTGTTGCAAATGGCAGGATGTTTAATCCTTTTTTGGCTGGAGTAATATTCCATTGTATATGTACACACCCACACCCACACACACGTAAATATACATATACACCACATCTTCTTTATACATTCATCAGTTGATGGACATTTAGATTGTGTCCATAATTTGGTTATTGTAGATAATGCTGCTATAAACATATAAACATTGGGGTGCATGTATCCCTTTGAATTAGTATTTTTGTAGGAATCAAGTTTTCTTTTTGTTTTTGTGGGTTTTTTGGTTTGTTTTTGTTTTAGAGAAGTGGGGTGAGGGGGCAAAGGGAGAGAGAGGAGCCTCAAGCAGGCTCCACACCCAGCATGAAGCCTGAGGAGGCACCTCATCCTACAACCCTGAGGTCATGATCTGAGATGAAATCAAGAGTCAGACATTCAACTGACTCAGCCACCCAGGCACCCTGAGAATCCAGTTTTAAAAAGAATGATCAATGACCATTGGGTGAGTCATTACACAGGTTTTGATAAATAGGCTCCTGAAGCTTTACCAAAACTGATAATGCAGAATGATATTGGTAAAATATAGGTTAAGAAAGAGAGATTTCATTTGGGGTGAATTATGCATGTAAGAANNNAAAGAGTGTGAATCCGTATTTGTCATTACTACTATATTGCAAACTTCCATGATTCTATTTAGATATAATTAAAATTTGATATTTATGGCAAGTAAAATTATTTTGTAACCTAATCACAAGCGACATTTCTACGATTCAGAGAACACCAAACTCAATTTTACCTATGTAGGGTTAAGTATGGAACAAAAATATCAGTATAATTAAACTTCTATCACATTTGTTATATTAATTCAGTAGTATTTTAATTCAGTTAGTGCGGGATGAAGATTTTTCTATTTCTAGGAAATTTACTGTTTTATACTCCAGCCTAAATTATGACTGAGGCAATAATGCCAGTTGGTTTCAGTCTCATGTGGAGGTAATTTAATTTCTAATAAAATGTTGGCTTGATTTGCAAAAACCAGTTCATCCTCAAAGCAGAAAGATTAAGTCTTGGTGCCAAGGGTTCTTGTTTACCAGTATGGATTGTGAAATCTCAAGTGATGATTAAAATATTCTTTGTATTCAGTATCTTCATGTGTTGAATAAAAGCCATCTACTGGTTAGCTATGGATTAACTCCAGAGGTACTGTTTGTCTCTACAGATGCTGCTGGTTAAGAGTAAGAGTTTTGGAGTCAAATACTAACTCTTCCTTAACCGACTGTCTGACCTTCAGACAGTTCAGAGATCTCCACACCTACTATAGAGAACTGTGAAGAATAAATGAGGTCAGCCTTGTAAGGCACTTAGAATAGTACATAAAAACTCAATAAATGTCAGATACGATACTACGATGGAATTAATTTTAGGGCTCATTCATGTTTCTAGTTCCTACAAGTACAGACTGCTGATAAATGTTACCTGAAAATAAAAGGATGTGCGTGTGGTGGTGATGGGGTGTGGAGCTCAATCCTATGAGCCCAGTTAACACGTAGGGCCCTAGAATATCTTTATTTTTGATAATATTTCCTTAGGTTTTTAAAAAATCTGATGGCCAGGTAGCTTACTACATTAGGAAATCTAATTTATTTCTTAAACTTACTTCAACTGAATTAGCACCAGCAGATAAGATGTTTTTCTTGAAGACTCCTTTATCCAAGTCCATAGCCCTGAATAGTATTGAAATCTCTAGCAGTTGCCCTGATTTTAAGACCCACATAGGTACAAGTATTTGTGTCACTCCATGTGTCTGGTTGCCCTTCTATTACCTTGAACTATAAAATGTTCAGAGCTCAGATCTCCCCTTTTCCTAGTATTTCCCTATCAGTAGCTAAGTAGGTTTTTGGAAAGTTTATTGAATAATAAAGGTTAAGCTGAAACACTACTGGAAGCAGAGGAAATGAAACTGAAGAGAAACAGGGAGAACACTTAATTTATCGTATCACAGTCGATAAATTCTGCAAGAGGTCAGGTGGTTAAATTAACGTTTTCTTCTCTCTCTTGCCTGTGCAATAAAATAGAATTACATACTATATCTTTGTATAGGTTTTAGCACTTAATATATTAAACGGACTCACTAACCTGTCTCTTTGGGCAAACAAAATGCATCTCCTTCAGGTTTGGCTATCTCTACGTCCTGGAGAGCACGGGTGACCTGTTCTTGGAATCAGTTAAATAGCTCCCTGATACGGCTGGTCTTTAGAGGAAACCATCCCTTCAAGTGAGACTGCCCCATCATTTTTTATCTAAAAGTTTCTCTCTAGGAAAAAAAAAGTTTTTATTCTTATATAGAGAGAAAAGCCAACTGGATTTTATCAGCAAACAATAATAAAGATGCTGAAAATAAATAATGACCAGACTTCTATGAATTTTTAAAATTCCTATTTGCATTGAAAGCATCTAGTAGTTTGCCACTAAACTGTCAAACTTAAAAAGGAAACTCTTTACTATTATAAAACCTTTATATTTTACTAATGGGTAAATGAAAGTCAAATAATATTTTGAATTGAAAAGACTTTTTTTTTTTTTTAACCTTTGGAGGCCCAAACCCACACACTCCATTAAAGGGTATTATTTTGGCACTTTTGGAAGATGAAGAAAGGAAAAGATATTTCCTTCCTTTGTGCAGGTAGGCAATGGCTGCCCTCAGGTCTTCTCTCTGCTACCTTTGCAGTTTCAGTGCACCATCTGAACACTGTACTAGTTAGGTTCAATGATTTTTTATCTTCCTTGAATAGACAGATCATTTCCATTCCGGAGTAGTTTGGTTGTACACATGCACCCAGTTCTTCCTTGGAAACAGCGTGTTAACCACTGACATAAAGGTGAGAGAATTACTTTGAACATTGTGAAAATGTTGGAAGTGAGCAAATTTGTTAAAAGTGAGACCTAGAAGGGGGGCCTGGGTGACTCAGTTGGTTGAGTGTCTACCTTAGGCTCAGGTCCTGATCTCATGGACCTGGGATCCCAGCTGCACATTGGAGGGGAGGGCTCCCTGCTCAGAAGGGAGTCTGCTTCTCCCTCTCCCTCTGCCCCTCTCTCCTGTTCCTGTTATCTCTCTCTCTCTCTCTCAAGTAAATAAAATCTTTTAAAAAAAAGTAAGATTGGAAGAAAACATGGGAGTATAAGCTTCTCGACGAGGGTCTTGGCAACATTTTTTTTTTTTAATTTGACATCAATAGCAAAAAAAAAAAAAAAAAGTCAAAACAAATATGACCAAATTAAATTCTAAAGCTTTCGTACAGTGAAGAAATCCATCAGCAACATGAAAAGGCAACCTATGGAATGAGACAAAATATTTGCAAATATCAATAATATGCAAGGACTAACACAACTCAATAGCAAAACAAACAAAATCCCAGAAAATTCAATTAAAAATGGACAACGGACCTGAGTGTGTAGACTTTTTTTTTTCCCCCAAAGAAGGCATACAAATGGCTAATAGATGAAAAGGAGTTGAATATCACTAATCATTAGGGAAATGCACATTAAAACCACAATACCACCTCATACCTATTAGGCTGTTGATTATCAGATAAAGATCAGAGAACAAATGCTGGTGGTGGTGATGGGGAGGAAGGGAACCATTTACACTGTGGGAATGTAAAGTGGTGTAATCACTGTGGAAAAACAGTATGGAAGTTCCTCAAAAAATTAAAAATACAACCAGCATATAATCTAGCAATCCAACACTAGTCCAAACCAAAACTAGTTGTGGGTATATATCTGCAGGAATGAAATCATTATCTTGAATAGATATCTGCAATCCCGTTTCCATTGCAGTATTATTTACAATAGTCAAGGTGTAGAAACAACCTAAGTAGCCACTGATTGATGAAAGGATTAAGACAATAAGACACACACACACACACACACACACACACACAGTGGGATATTATTCAGCCTTAAAAAGAAGAAAATGGTGCCTTTTGGGCCAACATGGATGAACTTAGAGGGCATTATGCTAAGTGAAATAAGTCAGAGAAAGATAAATACTGTCTGATCTCATCTATATGTAAAATCTAAAAGAGCTGAACTCAGGAAAACTAGAATGTTGTTTGCCAGGAGCTGGAAAGTGGGGGAAATGAGATGTTGGTCAAAGGGTAAAAACATCCAGAGGTAAGAGAAGTAAGTTCTGTGGTTCTAATGTGCAACATGGTGACTGTTGCTGATAATACGTATTCCTGAGATTTGAGAAGAGTGTAGAACTTAAGTGTTCTCATTCCCCAAAACGTTAAATGTGTGATGTAATGGATGCATTAATTCGTTCGGTGATGAGCATCTTTTCACAATGTATATGTAAATCAAATCATCATGTTGTACATTCTGAACGTATTATAATCTCATTTGTTAATAATACTTCAATAAGGCTGAAAGAAAACCTTCCTACAGTAATTGGTTTAAATAAAATTTTATGCTGAGAATTTTATGTTCATATTTTTTTTTCTGTTATTTTATATTGTCTTAAGTTTGACCCTTTTAAGCGAGGAGGAAATGACAGCTAACTGCTCTGACAGAGGTTCATTCAGGGCAGGGCTGTTGATACTCAAAAGGCATATTTACACATCAGAGATCACTTCAATCTGGTCTAAGTATAGGGCACTACGGAACTGTTGATGGTGGCAGGATGGAGGTTGAAAAAGAAGTAAGATGAAGGTAAAGGGCCTTCAAAGTGTGGGGAAGCAACATATATATTTTTATTATAAACAATATGGAGCCAAAAACGTTTTCTAAGTAGGACAGTAACGGAGTCAAGTTTAATTTTAGGTCTCCTGCTCAAGTGCTGACAAGGAAAGTGGAGTGGAACAGTGAAAACGCTGTTGTAAATGTCCAGGACACAGATGCTAAGAGGGTTTTTTTTGGTGTTTGTGTGTGTGTGTGTGTGTGTGTGTGTGTTTTAATCTAAGCTAGTATTTTTTTTTCTTGAGGAACCCTTTACTAATGGAAAACTCCATTCTCTTTCTGAGATCTTACAAACCTTGAGAGTAAGTGACGTCATACCTCCCCTACACATCTATGTGACGAATTACCAAAATCGGTCATAATTTTTCATGAAGAAAATGAAGAAAAACAACAAAGAGAAAGTGGAGAGGGAAAAATCGAGACAGAGGTAGAGAGAGAGAATAAAAAGGAATGAGAAAAAGCAAAAGAAAGGGAAAAGAAGGATGGGTGGGCCCAAAGGAAGATGGAAGGGAAAGGAAGTGAAAGAAGAAAGAGAATGTGAGAATCATGAATTCAGCTCTTCAGCATCTCCATAGTGTCAGTGTTTCATCATTAAAATAATTTCTTTGGATGGAAACATTGCCCTTAAAAGAGGATTGTTCCATACTAAGATACCACGCCACAGCCTATAATCATAGGTACAGTGGGCTTACAGCTTTTTTTTTTTTTTTTTTTTTTTTTAACCGCGACAGCAGCAGTAGTAAAACTACCTCCCTCCTTTCTCCCCCCAAGACTAGTTTAAGCGGGTCCTCGCTGGATATAGTAGGTGAAAGTTCAACAGCTCTGTTTGAAGCGAGGATGAAAAGCCTGGAGGCCCTTCCTGTTGATTTCACTCCCATTTTTCACAGCAGCCCTTGAAGGAACTGTGGAACTCTGGCTCTGAGAAGCATTGTTTACAAACCTCTTCCTTTAGGGGGACGATTCGATGGTCTAGTTTTAAGAGCGTGACTTTAGGTGCCAATGGAGCAGAATGTGAGGACTCTGACCCATGAGGGGAGTTCGCTGGCAGAGTGGTTCAGAAGGGCGCCTATAAGAAAACAAGGGCTTTCTTCTTCCTGATGTTTGTTTTATGACTTGGCAGTTTTGCAGAGCTTGACTCTGGGTTTGCGCGCCCGCGAGGGCAGCTATTGAATGTCTCCTGCAGGCAGAGCAGTGGTCTAGCTTTTATTCTTGCCACCTGAAAACAAGACATCTTGCCCTTGCCTCGACTCCTGCCGAAAAATTTCCCCCTTAACATATCTGATGATAAATATCGATATGACTGGTGAAGACCAGAGCAAATGAAATGATTATATTTAAAGCGCTGAAAAAATCTTTTACACCTCTGTTCAGTTGTTAGGCGTATGATAACTGTCTAGATGCATATTTTTTGTAATTTTAGTTAGGTTTTTTTTCTTTTTATCATGCAGTGGATTTTCCCTTAAAGCAAATAAACCCCTTTGATGGCGAGCTAGAGCAACAAACTACTGAGACAGCATGGCAGAGTTTTGATTTTTGTCTTTGTTGTTTTTGATCTTTTATTTAACAAAATCACATGCTGGCATTCAATGTAAAATTAATTTTTAACTCGTTTATTCTTCCAGGAGTTTTCTTCTCTTTTCCTCCCTCTCGTTCTCTAAAAATTTGTCTCCTGAAATGTAAAGTGTCATGGTGTCATGGTTTATTTTAATTTCCATATTCCATGGTGGATTTCTGGGAGACGCAAATGCTCATTGTAGATTGTTGCATAAGATAAGTCTTTGATGTGCTGATAAAAGTGTGTTTTCTCTGGTGCCTTAAACAGCTCTATAGAAGGCTAAACTATCTCTGAAGCCTAAGTCCCTTCCTGATATCAATTTAGGCATCTAGAAAGAAGCCTTTTTATCTGCCTGGACCATTTTAGTTGGAGGTGACAGAAATTTAAATAAAAAGTGGCTAGAGAGCAAGGAAGAGAGACAGGAAATGAATGAATTGACTGACCTGTGAAGCAAAAGCCCCAAGTAGACGTTCCTCCACGAGCGCAGGAGGCCCAAATGGTGGCGTTAGAACACAGTCTGTCTCCATCTTTCCGCTCTGTTTGTCTCTGTTATGTTTATTCTAGTCTGTCTCCCCCTTTGGTAAAAAGATATCCAGGAGCAGGCTCATATTTGTCTACTACCAGTTCAGCATACTCAGTGGAATGACAGTGTGTCCTTCGTAAAAGATCCGCAAATGGTCTTGGGATTTCTCTTCAGTCCATATGGGGTCATATGCCCATTTCTGAATTACTACAGTGAGTAGTCCCCTTTTAGAGCTGGATGTCAGATGAGCCACAGCATGAAACTCATAGAATACTAATCTGGCAATTTTTTTCCAAGAAGTTTAGGGTTCTTTTGCCAGAGGAAGGGAAGTGTTGGATGGCCAAAACTAGCACATGCTTTTTGTGGCTACCTAAAGAGGGCCATGCCTCCCTCCCTCAGTTAGTTTTCCTTCCTCCAGACAACTATGGTTCATGCCATGTCATTCTCTTGTCATTGTCTGAGGAAGTGGAATGGACGGATATGAACTATCTGTGCATGAATGAGTGGCAAATTCTCTCTATTACAATTAGCCAACAGCAGAAACTAGCACAGGGCCACCCTTCGGATAGAAGAAAAGCCCTCATGTTTCCTTAAATTCTGACTTTCATCAAGCCATGTGTGCCACCAAAAGTGACAAGATAGACAGGCTGAGAGTCTTATATGGACACAGACTTGACGATCAAAACTTTAGGGGATCTGATTTCTAGGTCACCCTGAGACACAATTCTCACTCTGATGTCTGAAAGATTGCCACAGCTTTTGAAATATGGCATTTAAAAGTCTACTGGGTGACACTTTAGAAGTCCTTGAATCCATTCTGTGTTGATATGTATATGCTGTGTTGCTAATGATCAGTCACCTGTACACGTTTGTTTCCTACTCTCTCTTCTGTAAATGGAGCAAGTTGTAATGTCTGCTCTCTCCAGTCTGCTCCAAGACTGTGATTCGGATAGTTTTACTCTTTGAGAATGACTTAAGGGGTATAAGAAGAAACGAGCTCAATTTAAATACAAAAACTATTTTAACAGATTTATATCTAAGTGTGAAACTTCAGTGGAAGCACAGAACGTAAGAAATCATGCAGTAAAATGGATCTTTATGGCAGAGAACAAAGGGAGGTCAGTAGAGTAGAAGGATATAAAAATATAGTTTAAATAAGATCTTTAAGATACATTTTTGCTCCCCTTCTTTCTCTTCCTATCAGCATTTTATTAATCGGCTCCTAATGTATTTATTTATAATGTTTGGTGTTCTTGAATTAGCTCGCATTAGTGATATTTGATTTACAAAATAAAAATAGTTATTTTAAAATATTATCTGAAGATTCCTGAAGAGACTGAATGCAAACCAAGATTATGGTTGAAAACATTGCAATCATTAGAAACATAAATAATGACCAGTTAGTATTGAGTAAAAATCTTCAGAATTTTATACTCAGTCTATGAAATAGTGGACAACCATAATTAAATATATAAAATGTTATATATTTTAAGTTACCTCAAATAAGGAAAACAATATTCTTGTATTTTACCTCAAATAAGGAAAATAATATTCTTGTATTTTACCCAAATTTTGACTCACTATTGGAAAACAGTCCCATCATAAGATTATATTACTAAATTACTGGATAGCTTATCTTTTTTCACTTCTTTCTTTGGCAAAAGAAGTAGGAGTTGTTCATAAATTTTTCAGGTGATTTCATCAACCTTAGCAAAAGCAATTTTTAAAACAAATGGCAAAGCTCTGCAGTTCAGAGGTTCAAAATCTGAGAACACCTTAGGAAAACCCTGTAGATTTCACACTATTTCAAAAAGCATTCATATCCACTGAAAATAGAGATTTCAAAGGCACCCCCAAAATTGTATTATTTACAATCTCCATGTCAGCTAAATCTTTTAAATTTCCAGAAGGTAGCTATTTGTCAAAATCACTCTCTCGTATTTAAATACCTAGTTTCCCTGATTAAATCTTGAAAAGTAAGCATGATTTACCTTTCCCTTGAGTTCTTTTCTATATGCTTTGTGTATGGTATAATGTTGTGGGTCCAATGAACATTCAGCACATTTTGGATGATGGAAGGAAGGAATAAAGATAAATGAAAGATTTTCCTAGTTATTTTTGTACACTCTTCTTGTTCTCAGTTATTTATTGGGATACCATCTACTTAAAGCATGCTTTGGAAGGGCCCTTTTCTCATTACAGTACAACTGTGACTATGTTCCCAGAGCTATTTGAATTTTGCAATATATGCTTTCTTCTTGTATAGCCCATAAACCATTTTCATCCATTAGTATCAAAGTTAGCAACATTTTTATATTTTCAATTTACTACCATTTATTTAGTTAACAGATGATTATTTAACTTTTATTTTTGCAGGAGGACATGGGTGGCTATGGTACTATGTCTAGTGAATAACCAAAGTTGTAGGCAAGTAATTACTACTCTGAGAAATGGTTTTATGAGATAAATGCAGGAAAGTGTGATGAACACAGGTTATATCTGTTTAGCGACTGCCATTTTGATTTGCCTTGTGGCTTCTCATCTACTTTGTTCTGACCTCTCTTGGACTCTAACTTACATGTAGGTGCTATCCTAGACAAGTTCCTTGTCCACGACTTACTCCTTTGCTGCCTCTCAGCAAATAACTCATTTTAGGGGACTATGTTAACATGTTCTAGATTCAGGAGCTGTTTTGAGACCTCTCACACAAGTAGATACTGCCACTTCTTTGAGGGTGGGGCTCACCACAACTTGATAGCTGAGAAATACTTGTTTATTAAAAACATTCTTTTCAGGTAATTTGGTAATACTCTAAAACAGAAAAAAAGAGATAAAGAAAAATGGAATGTATTCTATAAGAATTACTCTCAGGAAGCTGTAGTCATTGCTATGTCTTTTGACAAGATACTTGTTCAAGATACTGATGATTTGTTTTTACATTAAGCTAAATGTTTATTTTGCTTTAATTTGGTAAATTTGCCTGTGTTTAGATGTTCGTACCATGTTTAAGCTCTTAAATAATTTGGTGTAGGGTATTGTTAGTCTTTAAGGTGCAAGGGCTATTAAGTATTTTAGTAAGATGACACTGTCCACTCTTTTTAGAGTCCTCGGGTTTATATGCCCTCTCTGTGGTAGCAAGTCTCCAAGTAATTGATTAAACCCATTTTATAAAATAAGCAATACTATTCCACTGTGGTATTTTACACACCATGTAAAAACTGCAGCACTGATATTTTTGACATTGTTACACCTACAGGTTATACTTCATCAGTATGGTCTCATCGTAGATGGTGTGTTATTAAATATGTAAGTTTACTTATCAAATTATGAAGTGATCTATGGTGAAGAAAGAGGTATTGATAATCGGAAGGTGGTTTTGCATGTGAAGTGGTATGTATAGTCTTGCTAGACAGTGAAGGAGGGACAGTAAAGTATCCTCCAGACGAGAAAGGCACTTTGAGACCAAAAAACGAAACAAGTCACTCCATACCACTTACACAGAATTTTATTCAGGGTAACTTACTAACAGGGGGGCTTGGGTAGACAAATGATCCAGGGGCTATGCAGCTGTATTCCACCAAGTCTGGACCTTAATCTACAACTTTTATAGAGCCAGGGGCAGAGGTCAAAAGTAGTTATCGAAAATGGTGCCTTCTGTGCCTCAGTTTAGGGAAGATGAGCACAAGCCTTCCCACATTCCAATCAGAGCATACATTAACCTCCAAGGGGCCTGGAACACGTAATCCCAAGGGAAGTCATTGTGCAAGTATGAACAAGATGGAGGGAAAAAGATGGAGCCAGTGTTGTCGGCACTCCTCAGATCTCCAACCTTAACCCTGCCCATTGGAGGTGCTGTTAAGCCATGTGATGACCTGTTATAATATGTCCATGTGAAAGCAGATGTTTTAACAAATGAATCTTACTGTAATTTACAATCTTTATATGATGAGGATGGGTGGGTGTCAGAATGCTACAATCCATCTATACCAGCTGCAAGATTTTGAGCCATTTCCAAGCTCTTATTCATGATTTTCTGAGAGCAGGTAATGGGTCTCTAACATTGTGTATCTGAGCACAGCATGTCTCAAATCCAGTCTAGTCTTCAATAGAGGACAATTTCATTTACAAAAGCAACACATTCACATAAATCAGTGGTAGATTTATGTAAATATTTAATAGGGCCGCTGCCTCCTATTTTAGAGAGAAAAAATGCTTACTGTATTTTTGGATGGTGAATAGTGATAAATTTTATTAAGCATGAAAACTCCATTCAGAAATTCTGTATGTTACTTAATTTGCTGATTAGTGGATAGGTCTATCTGTACATCGTACGGTGACTGAATTTGCCTTTACATTCCTAAATCATCTTTGCATAAACCATGGAATTTCATTTCAGTTCAGCTTCTGTCAAACAACATGGCACATTGTCTGATGCCTAAGCACAGTGGGAATGATACATTTTACAATAGACGAGGAAATAATTTAAGCTCTGCTTCCCTGAGATGCTGAGCTGAAGGCAATCTTCATTTGTACCCTAGTTTTCATTTAATTTCGTATCAACTTTATTGAAACTATAATTTGTGAGCATCTACTTAAGAGGCTCTTATTTATATTTAATTAATTTATTCAAAGAATAGTTATTGAGAACTTATTATATAAAAATACCAAGTTAGACATAGGAAAACAAAGATGAAATACAAAGTGTCCTGCCCCAGAGATAAAAGATGAAAACAGGACTAATTACAATATATGTGATAATTTTAAAAATGTATTGGGAAGGGGTACCTGGGTGGCTCAGTTGGTTAAGCATTTGCCTCCAGCTCAGGTCATGAACCTGTGGTTCTGGGATCCAGCCCCGCATTGGGCTCTCTGCTCAGCAGGGCATCTGCTTCTCCCTCTGCCCCTCCCCACCTTGTGCTCACTCGCGCGCTCTCTCTCTCTCTCTCTCTCAAATAAGTCTTTAAAAAAAATGTATCGGGAAATATAGAAAGGGCCTTAGGAAGGAAAAAAAAAAAAAAAAGACTCTTTGAGTCCCTACTTCCATGCCAGTCAATCCTCTAGTTATTTCTTAAAAAAAAAAAAAAAAAAAAAAGATTTATTTACTTTAGAGAGAGAGCATGAGCACGAGGGGTAGAGGGAGAGAAAATCTCAAGGATTCCACACTGAGCACAGAGCCAAATGTGGGTCTCAGTCTCACAACCCTGAGATCATGACCTGAGCCAAAACCAAGAGTCTGACGCTTAACCAACTGAGCCACCCAGGCACCCCTCTAGTTATTTCTTATATGCACACTTATTTAAGTTTCCCTTAAACCCTCTCAGTTAAGCAAGTATCACTCTCATTTTGGCTTTATATAATTTACAAATAAGAAAATTTTCCATTTTTTTTCTTAAAGTTCTAACATTCTGCATAGATAAAATATTCTCACATTACTCTTCTCATTAGTAGCTTAAATGGTGTATCAGACAAAACCAGTAATTGAGTCCTGGAGAGGACAATGTTCTTGTCGGGGGACAAGTGTATGGTTTCTTAAACGTTCCAGGAAATGAGCTGGGGCCAGCTGCACACCTTTAATAATGCGACACCGAAAGGGAGCTTCATCAGGGAGCTTGGCCCTTTTACTTGGTATCAAAGCACATACAAGGAAGTTCTCATACTATTGGGTTGTTCAATTCATCTTCCATTTATCTCAGTTTTCAAATAAATTCCCAGTTGGAAAATGAGAATGAAGTTAATTTGTCTAATCTTATTAAGTCATTGATCTGTGCTATAAACCAAGACAAAAATCAACAAAACAAAACAAGGGTGAGGGAAAATGTCTTGCTTTGACTCCTTTTTTTTTTTTTCCAAAAACTTCCTCCCCTCCAAAGAGTTCATAGGGCTGGTGATTGAGGCAAGAGAAAATTGTGGGAGCACAGGTTGGTCTTAGAACCATTTCTGGAGCTTTGTCCCAGTGACCTATTCTAACTTGTGGTTCTTTTTCAACAAATGGGTTTTGGAATAGCACAGTTTTTACTCTAAGAAAAAAATCTTCCCATGCATCAGTGAACAGCAGTCAAGACCACGGTTTGAAGGACTGGTGCTCAACTATTAGTTAACTTCCTGAAAATACTAAATTTTCAATTCTTTTAACTCATTTGAATATCAGTGAAGATGATAAGACCATGTCTTTTGGAGTGCAATTGAACCTTTCCTAGAACTCAAATTTTGTATACATTTTGTTAGATCTTCCACAAATTATATCTCAGCAACAATTTGGTGGCTGCAGAGAATTTTACTGTTTTAACAAATGAAAAGTTGTGTGTATTTTTTTCCTAGACTTAGTGTCTTGTGTGAAAATGTATAATCTACTTTCTGAGAAGAGTTAAAGCAGAGAAATTTGGTTTTGTATTCTACTCTGTTCATATGAGCAGCGAGCATATAGTCTGAAATAAGTTTGGGTCTCAGCTCTGTCATTTCCTATCTCTGTGACTTTGGACAAATCCTTTTCCATCTCTCAACCTCTGTTCCATCAACGATCAAATGAGGAAAAACCTAACTAACCCACAAGGTGGTTTTGAGAATTAATTAAGCTAGTATATGAATGTATCTAGCACAGTACTAGACATGCAAGAAAACACTCAATATAAGTGGTTTTTTTTCCCCCTCCTCTTCTTTGGGAGAGAAATGTTATGGGCATACAGATCATTACATGGGTCATAGTACTAGAAAAAAAGAAAGAATACAGAAGACGTTTTTCTTCCTAAATTGAACATGCTAGTAATAACGAGCATGTGCATACTAAGTCTGAAAAGGTGAATATAGTGTTTCTCTTTTTGAGGGGGAAAATCTGGTGAACGTAGTTCACACCATGCAGGAACCACTAAGTAAAATAGACTCTCTAAGGGACTCATCTTCCCAGTTCGACTTCCACCACTATTCTTGTCTTTCACCTGAATTTTTTTTTCTCCCAAACTGGACGGAGTTTCCTACTATCTTAAATCTGGAAAATTTTCTGATGACTCCTATCCTTTACAATTGTGATAAAGTTTGTGTGTTCATGGTCCCTAAGCTTGAGTACTAAGCAAGAGGACAACTAAGGGGAGCTTACTGCAAAAATCAGTGACAACTGTCTCAAATGTAGAAATAAGGTTACTTTGTATACATTTTCTTTTGAGCATTGCTTTATATCTTAATTTATTCTCCAGTGATTAGTAATCCCAGCTCCAGCGTCTGCCATGGCAGCTGGGAGCCGTTCTTAGGCTTTATTGAGTTCGAAAGGTACACTCCAGCTGCATGTTAGTATATGATCTCTTAGTAAAGTGTATTTAAAAAAGATAAATACTGATCAAAAACATCTGGCAATGCTTAAAAGGTCCTATGCACTCAGCATCAGTGGCTATTTAGTGTAAAAGTGCTGATCAAGATGAATTTATGTGTATTCCTCATTGTTTGTATAGGTGCTGCCTTTTAGTTCAGCCTAAATTAAAAGGTTGGTTTTTTTTTTTGTTTTGTTTTGTTTTTTTAATTTAAACAGTGAATCTCCTCTGTGAAGACTTGCACTGTTTTCTGTCCACTGCTTTTCCAGGGTTTCAGTTCACTTCCTGGAAATGCCAAAATGCCTGAGGAGATTATATGTATATGTACTTGTGTGTATGTAGACACATCTATACCCATGTACATTATGATTTATATAAGCTTTTTTCAGATTCTAATTATCGAGGAGAGTTAAAATGTCAGAGTTATTAAAACTTTTAAGGTTTGCGAATACACTTTTACAACATGTGTTAATATCCTTCAGACTTTAGAAAATAGCACTGTTGATGAAAAGTATAGGTCCTAACATTTGTAGCTACATAATGAACGCCTAAAACAGGCCTTTTGTGTAGTTTCAACAACTATTGCTATTTTATTTTTTTTGCCTTTGGAATTTCACGTGATGACCATATTAAAGCCGTATCTTTGTTTTATAATACTGCTGTTAAAAGTCTCACTTACTTTCAATATTCCTTACGTATGAATATTATGGTAAAGATTTCTCTGAAAAGTGAGTAGTATAAAAAGTTGGTTTTTTTGTGTGTTTTTGTTTTGTTTTGCCTAAAGTATAGGCATACTTCCTATAAATAAATGAAAAGTCTGAGAAGCATCGGTTTCCCATTTTGCATTGGCTGCCGGAAGACCCCAAATGAAATGTATGGTTCCATATGGTTAGCCTAGGGTTTCTAGTACAAAAGTGTCCCCTCTCCTCTTTTTTTTTATTAACTTCACAAATCTTCCCCCACCCCAGATATTACTTACTGCACTCCTGT
This sequence comes from Ursus maritimus, assembly GCF_017311325.1. Taxonomy (NCBI): domain Eukaryota; kingdom Metazoa; phylum Chordata; class Mammalia; order Carnivora; family Ursidae; genus Ursus; species Ursus maritimus. Next base: position 35,721,404 of record NW_024427107.1, on the reverse strand, counting down.
TGTTTCTTTCTTGTTTTAATGCCTTTACTGAACATGGGTCTTCATTATAAGTGGTCTCTAGAAATAGAAATGGCGTAAATAATAAAGTAAGGTGCATACAGCCTTCTTTATGAAGAAGGCTGTATGTTTTTTATGTGCTAGGTCCCAGCACAGCCCGCCAGTGTTTCGTTGTTTAAAGTCATATTTCAGTGTGTCTCTATAATATTTATTCCAGTCACATGCTCACTTTAATAATTTTACTTAAATCCCACTGTACACGAGACTCTTGGATACGGTCATGATTCAGTTGTGTCAAGACACTGTTCATCAGGACAATATTTTTGAGGTAAGCCTTTAGAGTACATATGAGGAGGAAATGTAAACCTCCCACTCACCTTCCTTTTCTAGTTCATAATGGCAGAAAGTTAGCCTATATGTAAGGAGGTTTTTGTAAAGCAATGTTTTTAACATCCGTATTACCTGAGGTAATCAGGGAGAACATCCAGAATTTAAAGGGTAAAATAAAGAGCACTTATGGGAGAGTAAAAATAAAAATAAAAAACAGAATTTGAGCTAATTTACTTCAGTGAGAATGATCGAGCTACTGACTAACCTGAGCTCTCCTGACTAAAAATGGAATAAATATGGGCAAGCAATTTCAGCTCTTAGTGCACAAGCACCTTATAAATCAACTGGGGAAAATAGCATGTGGGCTTATATTTTAGGCCCTCACGTAAAATGATTTTTAGCTAGGAAAGATCGGATAATAGGCCCAAGAAAGGCCTTACAAGTAAAGTCCTAAAATATATGAAAGTTGTATTGCTCTATTATTTTATTCCTTTTCTGAAAATGTAACTGGAATTTTTGCAAGGAACCAAAGTCCATGTTTAAATGAGGTCAAATGAACGATTTTTTATATGGATAGGTTATCAAGACTATTATTGAGAACTAATATCTTTGTATCTGAAAGAGCAAGAAGCATTTTATTAAGCCCTGCATTGTTTTTTATGCCCATATTTAAAGATTTATTTATTTTTTAGAGAGAGAGAGAGAACATGAGCTCACAGGAGCTAGGAGAAGGGCAGAGGCAGAGGAAGAAAGAGAATCCTCAAGCAGACCCCACACTCAGCACAGAGCCCATCACTGGGCTCGATGTCACGACCCTGAGATCATGACCTGAGCTGAAACCAAGAGTCAGACAACCGACTGAGCCACCCAGGTGCCCCACCCATATTTAAATAGCTACTTGTATGATTTTTTTTTTAAAGATTTTATTTATTTATTTGACAGAGATAGAGACAGCCAGCGAGAGAGGGAACACAAGCAGGGGGAGTGGGAGAGGAAGAAGCAGGCTCATAGCGGAAGAGCCTGATGTGGGGCTCGAACCCATAACGCTGGGATCACGCCCTGAGCCAAAGGCAGACGCTTAACCTCTGTGCCACCCAGGTGCCCCGCTACTTGTATGATTTTTGCTCTTGGTGTTTGAGCCAGTGTTTTGGGACCCACTTTAAGGTTGCCAAAAGAGCCGGTGTTGGGTTCGAGGTGTCACTGAAGTGGAATTCTAGTGCAGTATGAAACCAGAGAGATCTACTACTTCATTGTTGATTGAGTGACAAGACTGGATATATATGATGGGGCTGCATGATCTAAGAGTTAGAGAATAAGGTTAAAGGAAGATATAAGATGTACTTTATAATAATAATTATTAATCTTACTGCAATCATAAATAACATCAGCCATATTTCATCGCACTTTTACACACCAGTGACTCCCCATACTGTATAATCAAGTCTAGTGTTTATCTTACATGCTCCGTGCCTGCTCCATCCCACATCGGCTGAGCGGAATTCAGTCTTTCATATAGCAGCCGCTAACGGTGATTTCGAGGAATTGTAGGCTAATGTTGCATGCTGACAGTGCTAGGAAGGTGAAAGTGTCTCGTTACTGCCAAATTGCCATAGTCCAAACAATACAGAACCTATAAAAGGCACAATTAGGATTTTATAATTTGCTTAGCACCCTGAAAATTCATTGTCTTAAACATTAGATATGGCTTTCAAAGATTAATTTTTTGCATACTTTGGCATAAATTATGTAGAAAATTAAAAACATTTAAATATCAATGTACTATTTTCACTTGGGATTAATTATAGGAGAATAAAATGAAAAGCAAAAGGGTCAATACGAGAAGAGGTAGGATATATATGGAGAACATAGTAGGAAGTACTTCACCTTTCAAAGAAACAGATGAATATGAGGCAGTGGCATTACTGTGGAATAACATACAGGATATAGTTTGTGAAAATTAAGAACTTGGTAAATGACTGGAGTGATATAGGGAGTTTACGAAAATAATAAAATTCCAGAGTCAGTAGCCCTAGTGAAGGTTGACTGTCAAGCATCTGAGTCTAATCACATAATGAAATTCTGGCAAATTTTATTTCCAATGCACAGAAATCTGGATGCACAGGAAATGGGTGTAAATAGGAGTCTTGTTCTTGAAGAATCAAGAAAGAGCAAAGGGTTTAAAAATGAGGATGTTAGGATATACTATCTAAATTTTATTCTTTTTTTTATCTAAGGGACAACAGATAAGAATTGCCCCAGGAATTTAGAAAGAATTATGATGGAGTCCTAGTTTTGTACAATATTAAAATGTTTTGTGAATCATAATCTTGAAAATAGTTTGGTGGCATGGTGACTACAGTTAACAGTACTGTGTTGTATATTTGAAAGTTGCTAAGACAGTGGATCTTAGAAGTTCTCATCACGCACAAAACAATTGTAACTGTGTGGTGATGGATGTTAACTAGACTTATTGTAGTGACCATTTGATAATATATACATATCAAATCATCATTTTATACCTGCAACAAGTACAATGTTATATATTATTTATACCTCAATTTTTTGATATTGTTATAATCATAGAAGATAACAAGACAGTACAAATAGCCCCCCCCCAAAATAGCATTCTAAACAATAATTTAATATGTGACTTGGCCATATCAAAGACAGTAGGAAATAGAAAAAAAATTATTTAGTAAATGGTATTCAACAATTGGGTTTTATTATTTAAATTGTTTTCCAATATTCTACAAATACACATTTTAAAAATTCAAATAATCCTTTAAGAATTTGTATGCTGGAGAATTACCCTCTATTCCCCATTGTATTCCCCTTCCTGAGTGGTTATCATTTCAAAATCTCTTAGCTCTTTCTTTGGTATTTAACTTCAATTTCTACATTAAATTCTTTATGTTATTTTTCTTGATTTTTTTTTTCAGGTTTGCATTTTTTGGTCAAGTCCCTCTTACTGTCCATGAGAAACACTATTTTTCTTACTGTCTCCCACCCCAAAATCACAAACAACCCTACCCCGTCTTGCCCCCCTCTCCTCCCAATCATTATGTCATAGTGAGTTCTTACAGGATTATGGTTATGTAAATATAAAGAAAATTCACATTTTCTTTTACAACAGATTGTTTTAGCTAGAGTTATATCTGACATTATTTTCATTTATTCAGCTTTTTAATGAGCCTATCACTACTTCATTCCTAAACTCTCTGCCTATAGTACAAGGTCTTCTGAATACACTCAGACCTAACACATACTCTATTAATTCTATTAATGTCCTCTACATTTTCTCCTGACCTAAATTGTTTTTGCTCTAGGCCTGTTGTGCATTTCTCATCCTGGCTCTTCTTCATTAGAATCTGTGTGATTTCTTCACTCTTCTGTCATGTTTAATCCTCTAACTTCCTACATCCCATAGCTTTCTCATTCTTAGTTTCTTTTCTGATGAAGTGTGTCCAGTAATTTGTGAAAAAGGGTGCATAGAAGGTAAATTTTTTGAGGTCTTGCACGTCTACATCTTTGCCCTCATACTTGACTGATAATTTAAACAGAATTCTCATTTGAATATCACTGCCTCTCAGATTTTAAAGGTGTTTCTTGCTTTTCTTTCTGCTCCCAGTTTTGCTTCAGAAGTCTTATGAAGTCCTAATTCCTCCTAATTCATCCTTTGCATGTGTCTTCTATGTTTGGTATCTTTTTGGATCTTCTCTGATATTTCTAATGTTAGGAAGTCTCATGAAGTCTCTTGTCATGGTCGTTTTATTTATTTATTTTTTTTCTCAATAATGTTGGCACATGGTGAATTTGTAAATTCAGACATTAACATATTTCAGATGTGAGACAATTTCTTGAGCTGTTTGTATTAGTTTTTCTAGGGCTTCCATAACAAAGTTCTATGATTGCAATTAGAATTTATATCCTTATAATTCTGGAGGTTAGAATTCCAAGATCAAGGTATAAACAGGGTTAGTTTCTTCTAAGGCCATTCTCCTTGGCTTGCAGATGGTCATCTGTCAGTGTCTTTATACGATCCTTCCTTTGTATATCTATGTCCCAATCTCTTATCTTACAAAGACAGTAGTCCTATTGGATTAGGGCTCACCCGTATGAACTCATTTTACGTTAAGAATCTCTTCAGAGGTTCTGTCTCCAAACATCACGTTCTGAGGTACTAGGGGTTAGGATTTGAACATATGAATGGGGGGGGGGCACAATTCAGTTCATTATACTCTTTTCTGATTTTGTTTTCCTCTGTTTTTTGGTTGGCTTTCTTATTACATGATGTAACTTCTGGACTGATTCTCTAACAGAGAATTTCTGTTATCCACCAATTTTTTAGTTATATTTACTAAGAGACTTTTTTTTTTTATCTTTGCTCCCTTATCTTTGTTTTTTTCCCTACTATCATGTTTTCAATTTCCACATTGACTCACTCTCTTATTTTAAGATGTACGGCCTTTTCTTTTTTTTTTTTTTTTTTTTAAGATTTTATTTATTTATTTGACAGAGATAAAGACAGCTAGCGAGAGAGGGAACACAAGCAGGGGCAGTGGGAGAGGAAGAAGCAGGCTTCCAATGGAGGAGCCTGATGTGGGGCTCGGGGATCACACCCCGGCCTTTTCTTTTGATTGACACTGGTGACGGAGTTTTAATGATATTTTTCTTGCCTCTTCCATGTTTCTTTAAAATTGCTCTGATTCTGTCTCCTCTTTAAATCTAGATTTTTCCCATCTAATGCCTCCTGATCCTTGATTATGAACTCATGTTTAAGAGTGAAACACTGCGGGCTTGTAAATGCTGATTTTCTCTGTAAGATCATCTGGTATGATGGTTCAATTGAGAGAATCCTTACTCTCAGTATTTTTGAGGCATGGTCTCCTCGGCTAGTCAGATTCATCAGAGGAGTTTTGTTGTTGTTTCCTTCCTAGAGAGTTCAACACAGTGTACCAAAATTCTGGGAACTCTATGGGAGAAGTAGGCTAGGGTTTTGCTATTTCATATGTAGAAAATCCCTGAACCTTGGTGATAGTAATTTTCATGTGTCGACTTGACTGGGCCATGGGGTCCCTAGATATTTGCTTAAACAGTATTTTGGGTATGCCTATGTGGGTGTTTCTGGATGTGATTAATATTTGACTTGACAGACTGAGGAAAGCAGGATACCCTTCCTAATGTGGGCAGACCTCATCCAATCAGTTCAAGGCCTAAATAGAACAAAAAGTGGAAAATTTATGCTTGTTCTCTGGCTCTCTACCTGCCTGAATCAGGCTGAAACTATACCTGACTACAGACCTTGAGACTTCTCTGCCTTCATAATTGCATGAGACAATCTCTTATAATAAATCTCATATGTGCATATATATATACACACACCTTCTTGGTTCTGTTTCTCTGGAGAACCCAGACTAATACAACCCCCATGTTTTCATAAGGGAAGTATCTATCACCAGTTCTGCCACATGAGCCCCAGTATGGATTCCTTCTGATTCACTCTTGCCAAAGAGAAAATGCTGTATCAGGNNAAGAGTTATCCATGGTATCTGAAATTCTAATTATTTCCTAAATAGAGCTTTTTCCCTTTTTTCTTGGTTTATATCTACATCCTAACCACTGCTTAGTACTAAATCCTGCTATCATTCCCAAACTTTTCTTGGGTTTTTAAGAATAAGGTGAGGTTCACATCTCAAGTTCACCAATTTCATGTCTGGGTTTCAGCTTTTTAAATATCTCCTTTTAATTAGTTAATTTTATCTGCTTTCTGGATTCCAGAGTTTTGTTTTTTCCTTGCCTTGTAAAAGATTTATATTATTTTTATTCCTTTGTTGTCATTTTAGAAGGATATCAGAAGAGATATGAAAATCTATATTCACTCTAGCATTATTAACTGAACTGCACTTAGTTAGAATTTTATGACAAGGATCATCATCTCATACTATAATGAAATAAATTTCAAGCAAATTATAGAGTTAAAATTTGAAAATGAAATTGAGTAAAATAGTAATGTTTACTATATCTCTGCATGTGGAAACAATTTTAATACTAAAAAATCATTACATAATTAAGAAATCATTACGTAAATGTCTCACATAAAAATACTCTAAAATTCAATCTTAAAAAATTGGCAAAATGTTATGTTAATATGGGTTTATATAAATTATGATATAAATATTAAAACATAAATGGATAAATGAGTAAAGCATAAGATCTGGCTGTTGACTGAAATAAAGATATAACTGATGATATCCTTATAAATATAAATGATATATTCATAATTAAGATAAAATTTTAAAGCAAATTTAAATCAAGCCTTATAAATTAAAAGCAAAAATAAATTTTTCAGTCTATTAAATTAGCAAAGGCTTTTTAAAATTTCAGTACTGAATGATGTTGAAGAGTAAGACAGAGCTTCATATATTATTGGTGGAAAGCTAAATTTCTGTTTCCTTTTTTGAAAGCAATCTGGAAATACATATCAAAAGCATTAAGAACATTAATTTTTATGTGTCACATTCCTGGAAATTTCCTTCTAAAGAAAATTCTAAAACAGTAAGATAGATTACATTAAATGTATTTTTAACAATGAAAAAATGTAAACAACTCATATATCCAGTCAAGTAGAAATAGTTAAGCCTCAGAAAATTATTAAACATAATTAAAAATAATCTGTCCTAGACATGCTTCTTGTTCTTATAATGGTTAAGCTCGTTATGAGGGGGAAAGTTTATAAATGACCATAAAATTAAATACAAAACAGGCACCAAAATACATGTTGGGAAGGAGAAACACAGAGTATCATGTGGGGGCAGGGAGGGTGAGTGGAAAAGAGTCCTGATTCGAAATTATTTTATTAATAAATGAAGGAATTGGAAATCATGGAACCCATAATATGTAGAGATATGATCATAAACAGTAGGACATGGATAATCTGAAGGAATAGGGAAGTGACAGTGGACTGGGGATAAACAGGTAAGGGAACAGATGGCATGAAGGAGTAGGAGAGAAGAAGAACTGAATGGAACAAATTTCAGACTTCAAATTAAGGAGCTAGAACAATTAGGAATGCTAAGGTATTAAGTGGTATGTTTTTTACTAAACAAGAGTGACTCTGAAAGCTAACAGTCATACTCCATAATGAGTGCAAAGAATTATCAGCAGGAGTGTGAGAATGAGCTTGAGAACTGGTCCTCTTTCTAGGGAGGAGGATGAAGAGAATCAGGTAGTGTGTAATTCTCAGCCGAAGGATCTTTCCTGCAGCGCATGACAGGCACTGAACTTCACTGATGACTGGGCTGGAGGTGAAAACAATTTTATTATCCAGATGGCTTTTTCCTGAGTTTAAGGGTTTTTATATCATGTTGAAGAATCAAAAATATATGTCAATTTAGCCTTTTATTTTATTTTTATTTTTTATTTTTTTAAAGATTTTATCTATTTATTTGACAGAGACAGCCAGCGAGAGAGGGAACGCAAGCAGGGGGAGTGGGAGAGGAAGAAGCAAGCTCATAGCAGAGGAGCCTGATGTGGGGCTCGATCCCATAATGCCAGGATCACGCCCTGAGCCGAAGGCAGACGCTTAACCGCTATGCCACCCAGGCGCCCCTAGCCTTTTATTTAAATAGTGATTAGAAATTTCAATGTAGGGGTGCCTGGGTAGCTCAGTCGTTAAGCATCTGCTTTCAGCTCAGGTCATGATCCCAAGAGTCCTGGGATCGAGCCCCATATTGGGCTCCCTGCTCAGTGGGAAGCCTGCTTCTCCCACTCCCCCTGCTTGTGTTCCCTCTCTCGCTGTCTCTCTCTGTCAAATAAATAAATAAAATCTTAAAAAAAAAAGAAGAAGAAAAGAAATTCCGTTGTAGGAATTTACTCAGGTTTTCTTCTGGGTAGAAAATTTGGGTTTCCCTTTGTGGATCATTTTTCCTGCTGTGTCTAGAACAGATGAAGCGATGTATCCTGTGACATTGGAGTAAAATAAAAAAACTGGAGTTTTCTTTCAGTTCAGTTATCACAACCTGGATTGACAGTGAAAAAAAAAAAAACAGATTCTAGGCTTTTAACCTTTTTTCTTCTAACCTTTAAGATCCTCAGGTATTGTGAGTTACACCATTATGTTCTTTTACAATAAAATTATTTCGCATGTTAATATGCTAAAAAGTGCACCTCTGAATTGGTGGGAGAAGGTAATTAGATATTGTTGAATGGATTTGTGGGAAAGGGGCAGTTTGAGGTGAGCATGTGTGTGTTGAGAATCTGTAGAGCAGAGAAGAATGGACATTATGCTCTATTCCCTTTCTGGGTGGTGTCTTGAATCCTTTAAAAAGTGATAGGAGTTATCTTGATTTGCATATTTTAAACTAAAGTCAGATGTTTTAAAGTCAATTATAAGTTTATTATAATATTCTTTATTAACTTTGGTGCATTAACTTTGGACACTACGAATAAAAGTTCACAGCAGTATCTTTAATTTCCTCTTTGGTATCTTGACTATTTAAAAGAGGATTATTTTATAGTTCTTGAAAGCTTATTTTCAAACTGGTATGCAAGCCCTTATTTGGATATTGTTTTGGGACTGCCCTTAAACTGAAACTTTCCTTGTTCATTCAATATCAAGTCAGATAGCGATCATAATTTCCTTTGAAATGAAAAGGGTAGAGAAGAATTACACAAATATAAGCTTTCATCTATTTAAAAATACCATGTCATTTTACCTTGACTGGTTTCTGTTCCTCAAGAAAATTCCAGCTCATTAACTGTCATAGCTTTTACTCTATTTTGAGCAACTGTATTTTGATTTTTTCTTTTATATAAAAGTCTTAGAGATAGCATTGATATTCTGTGATTACTCTCTTAATTATCAAGCTCATTATGAAGGACACATGCGTATCATAATCATCTTTTATTTATTACTCCTCTCCGTAAAGTAAAAACAGATGTTTATTTTGTTTTTCCTTTGTCGGAATAATTGCC
>NW_024427107.1:35677058-35712095 GCF_017311325.1 Ursus maritimus | reverse complement strand
TTTCCCTACATCTCTAAGGTAAAATTCACTCTAAAGGTTTTTATTTATCATTTACTTTCTGATTCTGCAAATGTTGGTTGGGCACCAATGATGGTGAGGCACTGGGGATACAAGTAAGATCACACACACACACACACACACACACACACACTCTATATCAAAGTACTCAGAGTCTAGAAGAGATAAACTTGAAGACTATCATATTTAATAAAACATATTATCTATAACAATAGAGGTGGGCTTAAGACATAGTGGCAGCACAAAAGAGGGAAATGATTGCCTTAGCCTGCAGCAATCAAGAAATCATTGGTAGAGAGTGTAGTGATTAATCTGAGGCTTCAAAAATGATTAGAAATTCTCCAGAAACGCAATTGCTTCCTGGTAGGAAGAAAGAGCAGGGCAGGTAGAGTCAAAATTTGTACAAAGACATGGAACTACAGGGTACGGAAGGATTGAGTACTTCAAGTATTATAAAATTCTGGATTATGGTTTTGAGAAAAGGAATGATGAGTGATAAACTGCTTAGAAAGAAGGAAGTCATATGGTAAGGACCACATATGCCTTTTTAAAATTTGGAGTTATTTTGTAGATGATAAACATTCATCAAAGGGCATTATGCATATTCGCAATTTAGACTATAGGAAGAATTGAAAAGGAGAATTTTAAGGTGTAATGCCAGTTAGAAAGTTATTTCAGTGAAACCAGGCAAGAGCAAATGAGGCTGTGAACCACAGAGACAGCACTGGGTGTGGAAGATGTGATAGATGTGAAAGAAGTGAGGATGGAAAAAATATTCTTTAATGTAGTTATTGAATTAAATACGCAAGGGGGAGAAGAAAGAAAACATCTGCTGATAAACTCTGCAAAATATGGATGGAGATGAGTTCTGAAAGCAAAGGCCTGGAGTGATTTGTTGGGATGATCTTCCCCAAAGCTCTACTTCACTAGTTTAGATATTCAAAAATTGATCATATTTGGAAATCAGAAATTGACTATCTAAAAATCAAATGTTCTGTGGGAATCATTGATATTATTAATAAGGAAATACTGTGAAAAATGAAGCACTTTATTTTTATTAGCATTTTATTTTAATTTTTAAATTTTTTATTTTAATTCTAGTTAGTTAACATAGTGTTATGTTAATTTCAGGTGTACAATATAGTGATTCTGAAGCACTTTAGTTGAAAATGGAACCCAGTCAGTTTGTTACTGATGGTATAATTTTGGACAGAGAGCTTATAGAGGAGAAGATCATTGCTTGGCCATTATATGAAGCATGTCTGAATTCATCTGGTAGCAAATCTTATATTTCAATTTTCCATCTGGACAAGAAAGAAATGTTCAAAGATTCTTAGAATAACTCCTTTCCTCTCTACCATAATCTAAATTATTAAAAGTTGACAGGGCACATTTTCCAGGTAATTTACAGTTTTCAAATTTTGTTAGTGGGTTCTGAGAAAATTGGCTAATAATAATGATAATAATAATGTCTTTAGCAAAGACAGGTTAGAACTAAAACTTGTCTTATTTGATTATTTCTCAGAAATAAGTTTAAAATTCAGGTAAAACCTTTAAATTATGAAAGTCTGAAAATTATTTATTCTCACCGTGAAAATATTTTATCCACATTGTTTCCCTCAAGAATCTATACAGTTGCTAATATAACAGAATAAGACGTAAGGGGTAAGAAAAATAGAGTCCTTTTTTTTTTTTTAATGGCCAGATTCCAGATTATTTTTGCAAGAGGAGAAGATTTAACACTTAATAGCAGCTTAGTCGTTCCTGATTCTCCAGCCAAAACTCTTGTAGTCTTCTTTGACTTCTCTTTCTTTTATCCCACCCATTTGGTTGGGGCTACCTTCAAAATATAGTTGGAATTCCATAATTTCTCAACTGCCTTCTCTATCAATACCAAGTCCAACCAACATCATCTTTTATCTTAGATTACTAAGAAGTCTTACTGCTTCTGCCTTAAATGTATTCAACACAGCAGAAGGAGTGATATACATATGTATATATTTTGTAGTGTTAGTATATGTGTGTGTGTGTGTGTGTGTGTGTGTATTTTGTAGTGTCAGTCAGATCATGACATCATCTATCTGCTTGAGCCCTCCCATGGCTTTCCTTCATCACCTATGAGCACAGGGGTTCTCAAACTGTTGGGGGCATCAGAATTCACTGGAAGGCTAATTTTAAGGCAGATGGCTGAACTCTGCCCCCCAGAGGTTCTAATTCTGTAAGTTTGGGGTGGGACTTGGAAATTTCTATTTCAAACAAATTCCCAGGTGATGTTTCTGCTACTAATCCAGAGACCAACCTTTGAAATTCTTTACCATGACCTATAGGGTCTTACATGATTGATGCTGTAATCTTACAGCCTGCTTGACTGACCATAGCATATTTTGCTATAATGACATCCCCAATCACAAACCTGCCTCAGAGCTTTTGCCTTTGCTCTTCCCATGTTTGGGATACTCTCCCTCCACGTATCCACATGGCTAATTTTCACATACACTTCAGGTCTTTACTTAAATATCTCTTCAAGAAAGTCTTCCCTGGCCTTCCCATACAAATACTCAAATCTCTTCCCATCTCACAATCATCCTGACATTTCCCATTTATCCTTTTTTTTTTTCCCTCTTTGGCACTTGTTGTTTTCTAATATTAATTTATTTACCTGCCTTCTCTATGTTCCACCTCCCTGAGTATTTTTCATTGCTGTTTCTCTGATGCCTAAAATATTGTGCGGCATACAGTAAGTACTCAATCTATATGTGTTGATTGAATAACAAATGAGAAAGTCAAGAGAACACATGCGACAAAGAAAATGGACACATTCAGTTGATATTGCTTTGTGAAAATATGGGAAATAATTTGACTTGCTATTAGTAGTATAACTTGGGTTGTTTTCTAGAACTGGTGACAATGTTATACTGCAAAGCTAACATAAGCGGAACTAGTTAATCTTGTAAATGAAGACACTCATGGGGTAGGTAATCAGCTCAGAAAAAAAGAATGAATAATATGTATTTGCTGATTATTTAATATATTCTAGATATAATTCTAAGTACTTTATCTGTATGATTTCATCCATTCCCCATAACTGCCCCATGAAATGCTTATTAATATTTTATAGATGAAGAAATAAGACATATAATGTGAGCAATTTCCCAATGTTACACAATCAACCATGGCCATCAAGTATTCAAACCAAGGTCTGTCCCTCTACAAAGACCACAATTTTGACACTACACTGTAGTTCAGCCTAAAAATATAAGTGTATTTCTGCTATCACCAACATCACTAACATTATGCTTCAGAATAGGTGGAGGTAGAGCTATGGGATGGGTAGGGATCCAGAAATGATGTTTCATGATTACTTTAAAAGGACCTGCTATGTATATCCTAGGGAAGAGAAGACTCAATAACATTACATGTCTTTAAATATTTGAAGCGATTTCATGTGGAAAATGGAAAAATAAATGTGATCAGCTGCAGGATGAAAAATTAATAACAAAAGATAACTATTATAGAATAGAAAATGATTAGTCTTTGCAAAGACTATTTTGGTGATTTGCCTGTTCAGTTACAAAACAAGTGGCTATGTTATATACTGAGATTGAGCCACCCTTCCCTGGAAGTGTTGAAACAAAAGCCAGATGAGCCAACTACAAGGACATTTTAGATCCAGTTCATTTTTTGGAAGGGGGTTTAGTAATGATAGTTGTAAAACCTCCCACTCAGATGGTCTTTGAATCAAAAGAAATATTTCGGTTCTATGAATAAAGTGACTCATCAATTCAACCAACCACAACTCAATTCAGCATAAATTAAATTCATTTGATTTTGTTTATTGCATTACTACTGCTCAATTAATCTCCTAATTCACAAAGAAACAAAGCAAAACAAGATGACAACAAAAAAGCCAAAGCCATCAGACAAAAATGCCCTCAAGTTCCTTTTTTCCCTCTGCTCACCATTTACCAACATCTATATTCTTACACATCCCTTTTCCTGTCTTTCTTATCTCTATGTAAGGATTGTCCCTCCTTCTATCTAAGGCAAGTACGCTACTGTTGTTCTGGGTCTGACCTTTTTGACCTGCTCTAATGGATCTTTTCGCTAGTCTGCATCTTCATCTTCTTCCTCTTGATTTGGTTCTTCCCTTTAGCAGAAACATATGTTCCAGTCATTCCCAATTTAAATTCTTTGAAACCACATGTCTTCTCTTGCATTTCTCTAAATATTTCCTTTTTATTTTTTTAAGGTCAAGCTCTTGGAAGAAATCTAGACTCTCTCTATATCTCCTTCACTACGATGTACTCATAACCCACTGAAATATGGTTTCTACCATTGTCACTTTAGTAAGTAAAGCTACCGAGGACCTCCTGGGGTAATCTTTTATGTTGCTATTTCAGAGCTCCCCAAGACCACCCACACATTCAGTAATTCACTAGAAAGACTCACAGGGCTAAGCATATACGTGTGCTCACTGATAACATTTATTATAATGATAGAGTAAGGTTCTACAGACAGGTCAGGGGAAAAGACAGGTATAGTTGGGAGGAATCCATGCTGAGGTTTCTGATGTTTTCACCTTCTCAGGAGTAGTCACTGAGAGTGCACTCTCTCCAGTAGTAATAGTTCAGCCACATGTGTGCAGCATTTATGCCTAGGGAAGGCCATTTGAGATGCAGAGTTTAAGGGTTTTAATGAGGGCTGGTTGTGTAGGCATTCTCCGCCTAGGAACTACCAAAATTCCAGATTCCCAATAAGAACGCAGATGTTCACCATCAACATTGTACAAGCCGTCCCAACAGGCAAAACCATCTCGTCAGAGAATGATTTGGAAGCCAAGTTCCCAGATGCTAGCAAAGGGCCAACATTACAAGCAGGGTTTTCTCAGACCTGCGATGTTATTTCTTTCCTGCACACTTCTCCAAATACTCTGCGTTACCTGATGAATCCCATGTCACTCTCTGTATCTCAGCTCTGCTCTTCAGCTCCAAATCTGCATGCCTACTAAGCATTATCCTTAAAATGTCCCACAAGAACCTCAAATTCAACTTACGCATATCTGAATTTTTTATCTTTGCACTTAGCTCTTTAAAATGTTCCCCCAGTACTCACTGCCTCAATGAATGACCTCACCATTCCCCAGTTTCTATAGCAAAACAGCCGGAGAATATCATGGATTGCTCCATCTCCCACATCCAGCACAGCTAAGTTGATCTGTGAATCACGTAAGTTCTACCTCCTCGATTTCTGGATAATCTGACCTCGTCCCTTTGTCTTTATGCCACTACCTTCATTTATGTTCTGTGTTCTCCCGTATCCTCATTTGTTACCTAATTACTGTGGTAGTCCTCTAAATGTTCTGCCTGACTCCAGACCAGACCCCTGCAAATTCATTCTCATTACCAGTCAGACCTTGAGTGCGTTACTTAGCCTTTCTGAACCTCATATTCCATGTATGTAAAGTGAGAATACTAATAGTCCTGTCCTTGTAAGATTGCTGTGCAAAGTAATTTGGATAGTAAATACAAAATGGTTAGCACATAGTAAATGTAAATAAACATGATTATTAAATATTAATATTGTTACCATGATATTTTAAAAAGCATTTAAAGAGAGAATATGATCTTATTACATCATTGAATATTACCAATTAGAAAGACCTTCGGGATACTGTCAGAACTCCTTATCATGGCACCTTTTCTTTCATAATTCCACACCTCCTCTCTTAGCCACAATCCCAGTGAGCCACTTGAGAAGCTCCAAGTAGGTCAAACTCTTCCTTTTCTCTCTCTTAAGCCTTTTTAAATGCTGGTTCTTTCGGCCAACTCTTTTTTATCTCAACTCCTTCTCGTCCAAAAAGATTAAACCAAAAACATTATGTCATTAAGAAGGTTTTTCTGATCACCCCAGTTTGGGTTATGTGCCTTTTATATGCATTCCTCCCACAAACTATGAATCCTTCTAGATATACATATTATACATTATTATAATTACCTGCTTAATTGTTTATCTTCACAATTAAACCCCAGATTTTCAAAGATTTGATTCATCATTGTGTCTTTCCCTCATTCCAAGGCTTGGAAGAAGAAAAATGTTTGATATTTTCTGAACCAGTAAAATCAAGTGAGTGAGATATACCTGTAGAAACAGCTTCAAAACTTAGCAGGAGATGCACTGGCTCATATTAGAAGAATCTGAAGTACAAAAGAAATGTGTTTTGTAGACAATGTAGTTTTACTTATCTAAATACCTGAGTCTTGAGTTTAGTCCTTTAGAAAATTCAAATAGGCTAGGCTAACTTAAATGAAGAAACTATTTTCTTGAGCAAGAGTTTGCCGAATGGCCTAGAATGGTCTACTTTTTCTATTTCCTTCCCAAAGCCTTCAACCTTGTTTTAGTACTCACATCAGCATGGGAGCATCCTCTTACCTGTGTGTGCCAGAAGCAATAAAGATAGAATTTCCATAGATACCTGTCCCAGAACTGGTCTGGCTCTCCCCAGGCCTTTTTTGGTAAGAGTAGTCACTTCAAGAATGATTTTGTAGGGGAGGAAGAGCAATCTGGTGAGAAAGAGCCAGCCCTGGACCTGTTACCATTCTAAGGAGACATGTGGACACTTCTGAAAGCTCCACTAAGAGTCACAGAATTAAAGAAATATTTATCATCGTCTTAGTTTGCATTCTGGCATAAACAGGAAAGGAGTAGAGATGATCTTTGAGTAAAGTGACTTATATGCAACAAACTCTATTTTGTAATCCATAAAACAGATCAGGCCAGTTAAAAATAGACTCAAAATCTCGCAACAGTCATAGTTCCAACCCAGTTTGGGAATCCTGGTGTGTGTGTTCTCTGTCGCACTGTACTCTAGCGCCCCTAGCGGTTAAGTGTAGCAGACGGTGAGATGCGCCTTTTCAGGACTAGGCCGTCATTCCCCAAGCTGCAAGGAGCATTGGCTGCCTTAGGCTCAGAGCTCTCTCTTTCTGTAAATTGTCCTCAGATGAAGGAAGCTGTGTCACCCTCATAGCCCCTGGCTGAGACTAGCCTTCCTCCACTGGTTATAGAGTTTATATGCAAAGACCTGGCCCTTTGTTTCAATTTGGGACAACTCTGAATGAACATCTCAGCTCAGAGTGCACAGTGCAATTGACTGAAGCTTTTGTAGCATAATTTGTAGTAGAATTTCTTCTGCATAATAACGTTTTTCTCACTTACTTGTAGCTGTTGTTCCCTTGAGTGTAGTTACACTGCACTGATCAAAGATAGGTTACTTTCTTTATGTAAAACAGCATCCTAGATATCTAAATTCCATGGAGAACACTTAGGAAATAATGAAAGTTTCTCAGTATTTACTGGTAGCTATTCCATCTTTATCTAGCAGATCAGGTAATAAAGATGAATAAGTAATTGTGCCTAAATGACTTGTACTTTAGAATATACAAAGATGAGAAAACAACTTAATCTTTTGTGAATAAAATATAATATGTAACGATTCTAAGGAAAGAAGCTGAGTAAAGCTGATTTGTTTTAAGTTGCTAATATGTAATACATTGCATTTATTACATTTTTGCTTTATAGTTAAGCCACTCTTTTGATGACAGTTATTAAAAATCACAGTCACTATTGGGTTTTTATTATTTGTTTTCCCTCCCAGACACTCCATTAATCATCTTGTGTTTTCCTTGGTTTATCTTTTCTTCTAATGTATTCATGAAATTTTATATTAATCACAGAGATCAGAGACTTGGAGAACTGGAAGAGTTTTTAAAATCCATTTTCCTCAAACATCTCACTATGTGAATGAAAAAAGAGAGCTGACAAAAAACCTGACATGACATGAAGCCTGCCTGCCTGCCTTTCTTCCTTCCTTCCTTCCTTCTTTCCCCTTTCCTATTATGATCCAGCTACACTGGCTACTGGAACCTGCCAAGTACCTTCTCTCCTTTTGCACTCTCTGTCTGGAATGCTGAACCCACAGAAGCGGTTAGTGGCCACTCAACTAAAGAGCCACTTAGGCATTTCTATTTCATCAACCCTGTTTTAATTCTGAGATTTATTTATGTATGTATTGATTTGTTTTCTTACTGACTGTTCCCTGCTTCACCACCCCCCACCCCCCGCCCTGTTATATAAGCTCTGTGAGACTCCTCATAACCTAACCATGGGTCTGACACAGAATAGGAGAACAAATATTTGTGAAACCAATGAATGGATGTAATTGACTAGCCCAAAGCCCCATACCTTGGTACAATCAGAGCTGAACACTGCAACCCAAATCTCTTAATTCTCAGTTCATTGTTTTGACTTCTACAACATGTTACATGGAATTCACTCTGACTTATGTCACTGCTGTACACAAGGCATTCTGCTCATCATTGTGGGGAATTCAGGTAGTAAGATATTTCTCTGCCATGTCTGTTGACCTGATTCATTGAAGTTCTTTCTGCGTTTTAGCTCATCTGAATCTGTCCTGTATACTTCACTCTTTCCTGATATTTATCCCTGTTTCTTTTGTTTTACTTCCTTTCACTTTGTTAATGAAAATGACTATTTTATCTTTATACAACATATACTTCTCTTGCCTTTGTAAAAGTACCTTAAGGCCTTATACCCCAGGTACTTCAAATGTGGAGTACTGAAGTTAGTTACAGATGGCCAAATCTTTACTGTTCTTATTTTCTTACTCTTGTTTTAGCTAACGACTCATATGGAAAGGCTATATTTAATCTGACCATCTACAAAAGAAATAGGTGAATATAACAAAACTTCCATATGTTACAAAACTGAAAAGCTACAAGGCAGAAATTTAATCAATTCTCAGTCCAGGTTCATAAATAACAAACATAAATGTTAAAATGACAAAAATATAGAGCTCTGTATCTCCTAGATCATTGTTCTCACTCAACAAATTAAACCTACCAATGTGAAAATGCCAAATGCCCATTGAACCATTTCCAAGTTAATAACATTCTGTATGAATCCATTTGGATTTTTCCCCCAATCTGGCACATTTAATATCATTTCAAACCCTGTTGGTTTGATTATAAATGAAATGCAGTGGCATTTCCAGGGTGCAGACTCCACAAAATGGATCCAATTACCAAATTTGCAAAAAGTGTTTCAGCATGAAATAACTTAACTTTGCCCACCATAATACTGCAAATGGATTTAAAATGAGGGAGATGACTTTTGTGTGTGTGAGCCCATGCATCTTTCCTTTAATTTTCAAGTTATTCTAGATTTTTGTAGCCAGGTTTGTATCAAATGACCATGGATGGAAAGTACGAAAGGTGGTTCATCATGTCTTATATATACAAAATTTTCAGACTGTAGATGGTTTATTTTGATGAGTATTTCCAAGTTATGTTCTGTGTAACACTACTTCTATAAGGTATTTGTAGATACTATATGAGGGAAAAAAGGTTTCTTTGGAGTAATAAGTTAGGGAGATGTTGCACATATTTCTCTCTCAAAAATCCACTCTGTACTTTAGCATACCAAGGGCTTTGGGAATTTCTACAGGCAAGAAACACTTGCTGAGATAGCTCTTCCTAAGATATTTTTTGACTGTTACTTTTTAAATCACCTTTCAAAGTCCTAGAAACAGAACAGGAAAGTGGTTGTCAGGAGCTTGGAAGTGGGAGAAATAGGGAGAGGTTGATAAAAGTGTACAAACTTTTACTTATAAGGTGAATAACTTCTGGAGATCTAATGTATAACATGGTGACTGTAGCTGACAACACTGTATTGTATAATTGAAATTTGCAGAGAGAATAGAACTTATCTGTTCTTACCAAAAAGAAAAGGTAAATATGTGAGTGTTAATCAGGGGAAATCCTTTTCACAATGTGTACATATATCAAATCATCATGTAGTATACTTTAAATATATTACAGTTTTGTCAATTATACCCCAATAAATCTGGGGGAAGAACCAGTACTTTTAGTTCTTATGAATCAAATGCAATCAAGAAAATAGAAACCACTGTAAGTATTTTAAATGAAGGTAATTTCCTACAAAGAAATTCTTGCACAGGCGATAGAGAAGCTAATAAGCCTAACATGGGACAGTAAGGCAATCCAGAAGTTAGCAATACCAGAAAGCTAGTATCACCTCCAGGGAGGTGTCATGATGGGAGTCAGGATTTGGGGTCACCAGATAAAATCCAGAAGCCAGGTGGACCTGCCTGGAGACCTGGGATCATGAAGAGAATGTCTGTCCTAGGAAAGCCTGCACTACAGGAACATTCCAGTTGTTGCTGGAAATACTACTCTTCAGGGCTGGTAGGCTAGAAGTATTCTGGCCTCTCCCTTTTTAGCGCTTTCCAATCTTTACCAGATCTCCACTGGTACATCACAGCCAGGAACCTGTTGGCAAGCGTGTCTGGGAAATGCAGGTCTTTGTGTTACTGAGTAGATTATGAGGACAGGGGGTGAATCTGAAAGAAAACAGGCAAGGGACTAGCATGTGGAGTTTGGGAATCCGAGCTGGAAAATACTAACTTAGGATGTTCTAATCGTTAGTTGATAATGTAAACAATTTCCTATTAAGATGTTTAAGAATATAATTCGGGGCGCCTGGGTGGCACAGCGGTTGGGCGTCTGCCTTCGGCTCAGGGCGTGATCCCGGCATTATGGGATCGAGCCCCACATCAGGCTCCTCCGCTATGAGCCTGCTTCTTCCTCTCCCACTCCCCCTGCTTGTGTTCCCTCTCTCGCTGGCTGTCTCTATCTCTGTCGACTAAATAAATAAAATCTTTAAAAAAAAAAAAAAAAGAATATAATTCTATTGAGTAAATTTCATGAGCGAGGCACAACCGATTTTCTAAATTTTTTGGTTATATTTTTATATTTATGTACATTAGAGTTCTCTAGAGAAATGGAACTAATTGGATATAGCTAATATCCATATCTCTAGCTATCCCCCTTCTCTATTTTTCTCTCTCAAATCTCTCTCTTTCATATCTCTATCTCTCTAGCCATCTATTGGCTAGATATGAACAATTGGCTTATACTGTTAGGAGGCTGAGAAATCTCACTACCTGCTATCTGCAAGCTAGAGATCCAGGAAAGCCTGTGGTGTACTTCCAACATTGGAGAGCTGATGGTGTAGATTCCAGTCTGAATCTGAAAGCTTGAAAACCAAGAGTTTTAAAGGCAGAAGATCAATGTTCCAAACTCAAATAGGCAGAGAGTGAACTCAACCTTCCTCCACCTTGTTTTGTCTGTTCAGGCCCTGAATGAATTCAATAATGCCCACCCACACTGAAGAGGGCCATTTGTTTTACTCAGTTCACCAATTAAATGCAAATCTCTTTGGGGGCACCTGCGTGGCTCAGTAGGTTGAGCATCTGACTCTTGATTTTGGCTCAGGTCATGTTCTCAGGGCTGTGAGATCAAGCCCTGAGTGGGGCTCCATGCTCATCGGGGAGTCTGCTGCTCTCTCTCTCCCTCTCACCATCTGCCCCTCCCCCTTGCTTGCACACTTATGCACACGCCCCCCCCCCCTTTTCTCAAATAAATTTAAAAAAAAGGAGATCTATTTTGGAAACATTTTCACAGACGCACGCAGAAAGAATGTTTAACCAGGTATCTGGCATCCTGTAGCTGACACATAAAATTAACCACTACGGTGTCACATTTACTTGAAAATAATACTTAATGGGGACCCTTGAAGTTAGGATAAAACTTATTCAAATCAACTGAAAAAGAATGTTGATTTGTGTGCTATTTTGAAAAACTTTCTGGCTAACCAAAATAGGAAGTTGATCTTTTGGGTTGCCATTTCCTGAAGCTCAGTTACCTGATAATGGGGAGTAATGCTTGTCTGAGCAGGGGTTGTTTACACGTGTGCCTCTCTAAATGCTTGTCCAGCACGTATAGTTCCTCCCTTGTATCCAAATTATGGCCAGATGGACAGTTATGTCTACCTGGTTCAAGTGTGTCTGATTTATAATACCTGAAATTGCATGATAATTTAAACTAATGGTAGCAACCCTGCGAATTAGATGAGGGAAACTGAACAATATTATTGATAAATTGCATACAGATTTACTTAACAAGCAACTTAGACACTTGGAGCCATTAGCAATATGGAGGCCATCTGTGTGATCTTGTTTACATTCCAGTCTCTTCTCACTAGGGATTTGGAAACACCTCTCCTCCTTCCTTAGTCTTAGGTATCTTTTCCTTTAGTGCCATCTAACCTCTGACATTTACTGAAAACTTACTATGCATTCCAAAACTTTTATTTTAATTCTTTTTAAAAGCTTTGAGGTAAGAGTTATTATCCCTCATTCACAGATAAAGAAAATCAGGCTCAAAGCAATTGTGTTAGAGCACAATAATAAAAGATCTTGTCTTTGAACCCCCGTCCTCTTTTATACTACGTTAAGTGTTAAATCACTGTAGGGGCTCTCAAAAATCCTCTTCATATTACTGATATGTTATTAACTCTTCATTCATTTACTCATTGGAAAAGCAACCATTAAGTGCCCACTCTGTGCCTGTCTTGCTGAATGTACAATGACTTTCATTTTGCAGATACTCAGGTTTGGGTTCTATTTTACTATCTGCTATGGACTTTAAGACTTTGTTTATTTAGGGGGAATATTTTTAGGTTCACAGCAAAATTGGGAAGGTACAAAGATTTTGCAGAGATTTTCCACTGCCTCTACAGATGCATCTACATGCAGATAGCCTCCCCCATTATCAACATTCCCCGACAGTGGTCTATTTGTGACACTAGATGAACCTACACTGATACATCATAGTCAGTAGTTTACATTAAGGTTCACTCTGTTATACATTCTGTGGGTTTGGACAAATATATAATGACATGTATCCATCCTAATAGTGTCACACAAAGTAGTTTCACTGCCCCAAAAGGTCTCCACGTGCCATCTATACATCTCTCTCCCCCATCTCCAATGCTTTGAACTTAAGAACATACGCATGTTACAATACCAGTGCTGTTTGTTTTCCTTTATAGTCCATTTCTTTTGCTGCATTTGCATGTTATACTTAAATATATGCTTTCTATGACCGTCTGTTCCCCTCCCCAAACTCAAGCAACCAACTTAACATCCAATCACTCAGTAACAGAGCTTAGATTTCCCAAACCTCTATGAAATTTTAAGTCTCAAGTCTTTAGGATAAGTACTGTCACAATCACATGTTTATTTTTGACCAACATGGATGGACTAGCTATATAATTGAAGTGGCACATAGTGATCACTCTAGCCTCATAGCCAGTAGGTATTTAAGCTGATGATTTAAGCTTTCAAATCTCACGGTCTTCCGCTATCTGCATTGATTGTGTCCTTCTAAGATATCTATCTGTCCTAGGCATTTTCTACACAGTACCTGATTTTATGCTTCAGCCAATAATCTGATGTAGATATTATCATTTCCATCTCATAAGGAGGAAAGAGAAGTATTCTTGTTGTTAGTATGTAATGAAGTGTCTTGCATCTGCTCTGTTTAAAAACCTTGCAGTCAACCGTAAGTACTCTCTTTCATACATCCAATCCAATAGCAGATCCTACTGTTGCTACTTTCCAAATAAATCCAAATAATTCTCATCATCTTCACACCTACCTCTGTGTTTCAAACTGCTATTACCTCTTTTCTGGATTTTGAAGTAGTCTCCTAACCAGTATTTTTGCTTCTGCCCACTACCCTCACATCTCTCCTCAAACTATACCATCAATTCCAACTCTTCACTCTAGGTTTATAAGGTAATCTTTAATAAATATAAGTCAGACCATATCATTTCTCTGTTTGGATTCCGTAATGTTTCAGTGACTCTCTCATTCAAAGTAAGAGCTGAAGTCCTAACAGTGGCTTACACCTTAGCACATGATTTTTCTCCATGTAATTGTATGGCTTCCATTCCTTCCATTCATTCTTACTACCCTCCTCTTTGCTCACTCCTTGGTAACCACACTGGCCGCCTAACAGTTCTCTGAATTCTTTCAAACTAATCAGAGGTTTTAAACTTATTCCTTCTGCCTCTCATGAACTCATCTGCAATGCTATGTAATAACATGATTACATGTTTTACATGATAACATTAATTTTGGTGGTGGGAGGTGGTAGAAACAGATTTTAACCTTAATTTATATAGTTACAAATTTAAAAGCAGTGTATTTAGTGGTGATTCACATTATTTTTGCATATTTTATATATTTACAATATAGAAAAGCTATAAAATAATTTATGCATGACACTAGCCGTCACATAAACACATGAAAGTTTATACAAGTGCATATGAGACATTCCCCCCCAAAATTGAAACTATATGAATATCACAAAGGTGGTATGTGTCTAATTAATTGCTTAATGAACTATGCATGTAATGTATAATTGAAATGCACATGACAGTGGTTGTTAACTTTGACTGCATAGAATCACCTGGGGAGAGATTAAAAGATCCCGGTACCCAGACAGTGCCCCAGACAAATTAAATATGCATCTCTGGGAGTGAAGCTGAACCACCAGTTTTTATTTAGGTTGAGTCCTATATTCAGCCAAGGTTCAGAACCACTGCTAAAAGAGGAAAAAGCTAGAGATGTGGGGTTTAGAAAAGAGGAACCTAACTAGAGCATAAATGATGATTAGGAGTTAGTGTTGAAAAGATCAAGAAAACAGTAGAAAAAGAGGTTACAATGCAAAAAAGCAAAAGATTTGTTTTGGGCCTTATGGGATGACCTGTTTGATTACAGTGCATAGTTTGTGTAAGAGAGACCTGGAGAGCTAGTGACTATAAAACCCATTGAATGCCAAAATAAGGAGACCACAAATCAACCTATGGATAATTGAGGAGTAATTTAATTGCACTGACTTCTAGTGGGTAGTGCAGGATGATGTAAGACTGAGGAAATGCATCTGAGAGATAAAATAGGAATTGGCTACAATTGTCCTAATATGGATGGTAAAGATCTGAGTGAGAGCAGAGAAAATCATAAATGAATGATTGTGCAATAACCAACTAAGATGAAAATGTCAAAACTCTACTTTACTTCCAGCTAGGTAGACACGGTTTAAGAACAACTTACAGGTAAATATCTCATTTGCAAGGCAAGCTCTCTGCATCTCAGTCTTAAAAGCTATATGGGCCCACTTAGAGTCGACATCACAGTACATCACCTAGGGAAATGAAGATTTGGCAATTAAACAGCAGGTAGTCCCAACAGTTAATTCAGGACAAGAACTCCACAGAGGTAGTACCACAGAGAAAGTACACTTGCTTGCTAAGTATTTGTAATTTGTTCTTGGAAAAATTTATCAACACAGCCCTCAACTTCTGAAGGATTTTCTCCCCTTGAATTAGAATGGATGTATTTCTATTATCGGTGATGCAATGGTTGTGAAAGAGAGGAGGAAGTAACATATAAAGTACAAGGAACCTTGGAGGTACATGAAAATGCTCATGAAAATTTACTTGAAAGAAATATTAGCTGTCAGACCTGGCATTTCTGGTGTCCTGTTATAATATACCCATTTAAATTTTGGGAAATATTGGTGGTTTGTTGTTGTTGAAGAGTTGAGACTCTCCTTGGTTAGATAATAAAGTGAATATAAGCAAAGTCTGTAATAAATTGCAGAGCATGGAATGAAAAAGTAAATTACATTGAGTAGCGCTGTAGTTTCTTTACATACATTTCCTTAGTGTTCCAAAAACTGAAACTGTGAAAGAGCTGTGTTCCTCTTCAATCTTGAAGAACAAGTGGAAGAAATTGCAATTAGCTTATGTATCAATTAGATCTTAATATGACTCAACACGGAACTTTTGTGTTGTTATCCCAAATAGGCCTTTTAGCATTTAAACCATGTATAATACATAAAAAGAAATAAGGATTATCAGAAATTTGGAGGTAATGACCCATTCCCATCCCTCCTGTGCCTTCATAATAACTACATAGTACAGTTTATTAGATTTTATCTCCATAACCTATCATGGAAGAAAAGCTAGGATAATATCTTGGTAATTTATGGAGATGGTAGTAGAATAAGATGTTTTGCCCTTAATGGAAAAATTGTGACCATGCAACCTTGTTCTTAAAAGAAGCTTGGAAGCAATATTCAGATTGTTTGAATAAGCTTCATGTTTCAGTGTATTACACTTCAGTAAATAAAAATAATTGTTTTATTACTATGAAGAAATCAAAATGAACACAAAAACATGGTTAAATCCATTATTAAAATATTGCTATACAAAGTACACCAGATTTAGGAAATACATGGATATAGATACAGATAAATATCTTTACATAAATATCTTTACATATCTGTGCAAATAAACTGGTATTTGAAAGTGAAATTATTAAATGAAGATGGTACTCCTTTTCACTCTTGCTGGTGTGATGGAAAACAAATGGGAATGGACGTGTCAAAAGTAGGGCTTCAGGTGCTGTTCTGAGATATACTTGCTATCTGACCTTGAGCAATAATTGACTTCTGCATGACTCAGTTTACTAATCTGAAAAACCAGGGATTTAGACTCTACAATCCTTACATTTCTACCTAGGTCTATAAATCTATGCAGTTTTCCCTGGTAGTATGACTATTGTCCTTTCTCTAAGCCCTTACCAGCATTAGGAATAAGCTGGCGTTCCAGCTGGCTGCCACAGCTTGGGCAGGAAATGGAAAGAATCACAAAACAGGATTAATTTTCAAGTCTGGATTTTCATCATGGCATTCACTCTAGACATACTTATATGAATAGAATGAAGCTACAAAGTTCAAATATGGCCTAAGATGTTTGGATCACAGCCACTATGTTTAAAAGTACAGTTACTTAGGCATTTAAAAATGTCTTCTTAATTTAAAAAAATTAAAGCCAAAGTAGGTTTTATAGTTAATTTAATTAGGCTTAATAGGAAAACATTTGACAAAATTGCCAAATGATGGTATAGGAAGGAGTAAACTTACCTTTTCACATATGTATTCTCCCTTACTATAAAGCCATGGAGATTTCTTAACCAAATGCCATGCATAATTACTTATAATGGGCAGTCCCCCAATTTTTGCTATTGTATGTTTTACCAGACCGATCATTGGACTGTTGTTAATGAAGACCTCAGTTACTACCACTTTTATTCATTTATTCATGGCATCAACTCATATCTGAACAGATAAATTGAGCAGGTACACAGTTAGGATTTTCCTATCAATATGGTGACATGAAAAGGTATTCCCCAAAATGCTTTGCCCTTGGTATTAGAATCCATATTGTAATTAGCTCATGTAATTAATATATTTTAAGCACATTTTGGACAAAAATGGGAAAAATGCAAGACTTTGTAGTCACATCTGGGTGTTTTAAGTTTGAGGCAGATTTTTAAAAAAGATTTTCTTCAAGCATATTAGACTGGCAAAAATTCAAAAGCTTGAAAATACCATCTGTTGATAAGGCTGCAGAGAAATTGTCATTCTCAAACATTGCTGGAGTGGGTTCCAGATGTTACAGCATTAATGGAGGAAAATTTAGAAATATCCAACAAATTTGCCTATGCACTTGCTTGTTGACTCAGCAATCACACTTCTAGGTGTCTACCCTGAAGATACTCTTCCATAAAAACAAAAATCTATATGTATAAAGTTTGCAGAGTGTCATTTGTGATAGCAAAATATTGGAGACCATCTAAATGTCCACCAATAAGAGACTGAATAACCTGTAGAATATCAACACAAATGATTTCTATGTGACTGAAAAAAAATCAAGAACGGGCCACAAATTACTTGTAGCTAGTAAGTGAAAAAAGATGTTACAATACTCTCTATGTAGTATGCTGCCCTTAATATAAGAAATGAATTCTCGGTCTCTCTTGCATTACTTCCCTATCTCTCTGTGGCCTTTTTGCTTATTTTTGCAAAGTGAAATGCAGAATGGGTTATCCAAGAAAGAAACGGTCAATCAGGAATGAATGAAGAAATCACCTCTAGGGTGATTTCCTTTCCAAATGGAAAGGAGGGAATTGAGGATGGAAAAGATAATTTGCCTGACTATTTATTGTTGAAAATAAAGTCATAACATAGGATTGTACAAAGAAAACCCCCAAACTGCAAACAAATCTGAAACAGATAAACTTACTTACATAACAAATTGATATTACATGCATATAGAGAAAAAATATTCAGGTAACTCTTAGGTAATATTCTGACTATACATAGTAGAATACATTTTAAGATTATAAAGGAAATGCAAAGAAATCTTGAACTTCTAATTAGGTTTCTTTTTCATAGAATTTGGTGTTGTAATTTAAAAAACCATTTTGTATTTAAGATGAATAAAACAAATGTATTAGTACTGTGAGAACTGAAATTTTTCAGTTTAAGAGAAAACAATCATTGGAGTAACGTTAAGAGGGAAGTGTTTTAATATATAAACTTCCTTTCAAATTGTTATAAAAAAGGTACATGATAAAATCTTAGTTAATTCAAGTGAAAGGTACATAGATTTTCATTGTAATATTCTTTTCACTTTTCTGTGTATTTGAAAAAAAATTAATAGTGTTGGGAGAAGTAAAAAGCAGGAAATATCTAAAGATAACATTCTTGATTTGGATATAGCCTGGCCACACCACAGATTGGCATAAACCTAGTATCTTAGGTAAATAAAAAATTTTAATCGGCTTTTTAAATAATGAAATATTCTATAAAAGTAATGTGTCTTTTGTGAAAGGAAGATGGTATTTGTATTTTATGAACTTACACAGCAAGGTGCTCAGAAATTGTATATGATTATACCAAGATAGAATGTTAAAATAAGCCAAACATGTCCAAGATATATCCAGACAAATCCATATAATTTGAACAACATGCTTTTCCTCACTCCTTCAAATGATTTGGAATGTGTAAATGTTCCTGAAAAAAAGATGTCAGCGCCTATTTCATTCGATATTTTATTTTTCATTTTCAGGATTCATATGTAGCTCATGCTAATGCATATTTGCATAGATATCCAGTTTAAAATAATTTTCTGTTTTTATTTTTGTAAATTGACATATATTGAAGCCTCCTATATTAAATATAGTAACAGTAAATAAATATTTTTAGAATAAATCTGAATAAATAAGATCTGCTAGAAATCAGAAAATCAGAATATTTCGTTTTCTTATTTACAATATTGGTCTGAATCAAATCTTTTAACTCTGATTGGGGCCATCACTGAGGATTTAATGTTACATCACTGCAACAATGTTTGTGAATCTGGCAATGTGATACTCTGCTTTTGCTTTGCTTTTGCGTGTTGGGAGATAATTCTCCATGGGCCTCTCACATTTCTGCAGATCTTGCAAGCAAGTAATTAACTGCCCTTTGTTACAAGCTATCTTTTCAAAGACTTTGGTGTAGCTAACAGCCTTTGATAGATAGAAATAGTTTCTCTGGAGCAAAAGCAAGCGTGCTTACTATGCGACAGAATAAAGAGAATGTCGTCCTCTAGAGCAAAGGGCAGCAGGTTTACTGCCCACTCAAAAACTCCTGAGTTCCATAAACTCAGAGTTCCTCTCCTGCACTAAAGCCGCAACATGGGCAGGCATTCACGTGGCCTCATTTACGCTGCCACTGTGGGACTTAACAAAAGGAGATTACTGAAACATGCTGCTCGTGCTGCGTGCTTCACCATGGGTCATCAAGTCCTGTTTTTACTGACCCAAGTATCTCGTGCCAGTTTTCAATATCCATGAAACTGGCAGCATCATTGAAACTTGCTAACTTGCAAGTAGGGCAAAATCTCAGATTCTTCATGGTCCCTGAAATGTCCTGAAGGCTAAATGAAAAGGAAAATATCAGTATAATACAATGCATACAGACATTGGTAATTTGTTGAAATAAATACACATAAAGCGTAAAAAAAAACCTTCAAGCCAAAACTTAAGAACATTTTGATTTAAACTGTTAAGAATCTTCCATTGAAGAAACTTTAGACATAATTATATTTCTAAATGCTATAATGGCCTAGACAATTGAAGTAGAAAGCTCTAGAAGGAATAATGCTTGATATAAATAGATTGTATTTTAAATATTCTTTTACTGAAAAGTAAATTGTGTTTACTAAGTTAGCAGTAGTGTTGATTAAAAAAAACTTTATATTTTGTAATATACTCTACAAGTGATTTTTACATGTATTATTCATGAAATTATTTAAAGAAATGTTAGTACTTTAAATCTCTTCCAGAAAGACTAAACAGTTTGTAAGAGTGCAGAAGTGCATGTTGTTAAACCTAAAGAAAAAGAACTTGGTTTAAAAAAAATTAGAAATGTTCAAATTCTAACGTTTCATTAAAAAATTTTTGTAATATTATCTTCTGTACAAGCAATAAAGATTCATCTTAATATTACAACTGATACCAACATTATGTTGGTTTTTGGAACATTAGGATAGAAAATTTATTCTAAAATGATTCCAAAGTGGATAATGGAGAACAACCAGCATTGTGTTATCCATCCACTTCTTTTATCTTGTATATAAAAATTTTAAGTAGATATTACCATGATTGAGAGGTGTTTTCTTAGGTATTTAATACAAATTAATTACTTTTTTTGGATTTGTAGTAAAATACCTGCACTCATATATGTCTATATCCGTACTGTCATCCTGTTTATATATCTTTCTCTATGACATTGGATGAGTTTCCAAAATCCAGCCCCATGCCCTGTCAACTGCCTTAGTTTAGGCTTTCCATCATCAATCTCTGTGCAATATTCATAATCTTCTATACCTTTTTCATAAATATCATCTAAGGAATCATAGGACACATGGTACTTTCCTTTTTTAAATATAAGAGTTATTTCAAATATTTTAGCTTGAGTGAGGTAGTCTTTCTTCCATTTTCCCTCGGGGAGCTAGAAACGTTCTTAATGTGTCTTCTTAAATGCCATGCGTTCCGTGAGTTTCCCAATCTTGTGTACAGAAGCACTTGCTCCATCAGCGATATTCCCCCTGCATTATAGTCATAATCTCTTACATGCTTAAGACTGGATTGCCATGAGCACTTTGAAGTTGGTCTTGGGATGGACCCATCAGAGAGTGGTGCCCGGATACCAGTATTTTGCTAATGGTGGGTTCATCTAGAAATGCAATTAGGCTGTTGGTGGGGTCAAGAGCATTTTTCTTCTATATTTTTCCAAGAGAATGTAAAAGCTATTTTGCCAGTTCTAGTGAAAATAATATTTTTTACTGTCCAAAGCAACACATGTAAATCTTCTCAAGTGGGGTCTTAACCCCACCCGAACAGATCTCCTGGTAACTAAGTAGAGTACAACATTGAATATGGAGGGCACAAAGAGGCATGCACCAAGAGCAGATCTGATGAAACTATTCTAAGACCATAGCCTTGAAAGTACCTGCTGCTCAACTATCCTCCAGAACTTTCCAAATTCTTCTTTGGGTAATATCTAGAGCGTTCTCTCTAGAGAACTTTCGTTTCCAAATAAAGTAACAATTTAGAGAACAATCAACACTTAGAATGTTTGTGCTATGTTCCAAGCTAAGTCCAATTAGTTTCAATTCTAAGTCTTAACTTACATTAACTCATTTCAATTTCACACCATATCTCTGAGACAAAATTAGTTACTACTTAACTGATGAGGAAGCTGAGCCACAGAGTAAGCTGTCCAAAGTCACAAAAGAAGTGGCAGAGAAGACAGTGGGCTCTAAAGTCAACATCTCAATCTCCAAACTCCTACTAATGGGTAGAATAAGCATTGCTCAAAACACCATCAGGTTTAGGGGTGGGAGTCATGAACAGTAAGCAAAGTGAAGTGGAAAATAATGCAAAGATAACATTACTTCCATGGCAACTTTACATTTGAGCATATTCAGATATATCCTATTCTTCATAAAAGCCATAGAATATTCCCCTGCTTATGTGAACTATAATTAATATAATTAGTTCTCTATCAATGGACCTATAGTTTGGGCACTTGCACAGATAATCTATCAGATAAATTGCTGGGTGAATGGGTATGGACATTTAAAACTTTAGTACACATTGATAAAAAATGAACCAATTTACAGATCACAAACAGTAAGCAAGAGTCCCTTTTCCCACACATTGTCAAGGGTGGGCATCGTTAACCCTCAATCTTTGTCAATAAGATACATGAATAATTATTTCTAATTGTTTTAATTTCTATTTTAAGAATTATGAGGTTTATTAATTATCTATTGCCAGATAACAAAGTATCCCAAATCTTTGAAGCTTAGAACAACAAATACTTATTATCCTGCAGTTTCTGTGGAAACAGGTAAAGGAAAACAGGTGCAGCTTAGCTGGGAGGCTCTGGCTCAGGGTCTCAGGCAGGCTGTCACTGTCATTTCAAGGCTCAGCTGGGGGACAGTCCCCTTCCAAGCTCATGGCTGCTGTCAGGTCTTATTTCTTTGTCACATGGGCCTCTCCACAGGCTGCCCAAGTGTCCACATAATAGGGTAGCATGTATTCAGAGGGCATGGAAGCCAGAGAGAAAGAGAAAGCCACAGTCTTTTTTGTAACCTAATTATAGAAGTAACACCCATCATTTCTGCCAATTTCTATTTGTTAGAGGCTAGTCACTAGATCCAGCCCACACTTGAGGATAGTACAAAAGGATAAGGATCTTTAGGAGCTGTATCAGGAGCTATATATTCTATGAGGGTGTAGAACAACATTTTCTACATATTTGACTCAGTGTGTATGTATGTGTCCCGTAAGGAGCCTTTAAAATATATACGTATCTTCAAGTTTATCTTTTATGTTGTTCAAATGTATTGCCTTGCCCATTCTTAGAAGGCTTTCAAAAAATTAAAACCTAGCAAGGTTTCTTACATTGTTTTTATGGATTATTTTCATATTTAAATATTTTATATATTTGAACAATTTAGATGGTATAAAGTATGAAGTAGGGATTTTATTTTATTTATTTTATCAAATAGTGAGCCAGTTTTCTCAAAAAATATTGATTAAATCATTCAGCTTCCCCTTCCCTGGTTTTAAGTGCACAATGGCACTATTTTATCCCATTCTGCTAAAAATAAACAAGTTGCTTCTCGAATTCCTGTGTTTGCTTGTTATTATGAAATAGTTATAACAGATAAGAACAAAGCTTGTTTTGTACAAATTGTCTAACTCTAAATGTCACGGAGTCATTATTTTAAATCTTTAAGAACAATATATATTGTTTATGCCATCATGTGGTATATGGCTTAAACTCTTAAGGAATTAACTACCTGATGCCTGTGGATATAATCTTTGTACCTACTAGATGAAGCAGTGTTTTTAAACTATCAGCAATCACTCGATTTTGACACTGTGAAAAAATACTCCATGGTCAAAATGAGAAATTAAGGTTTTCTTAAGAAAAATAAAATTATTTGTATGTCTAGATTCTTACCCCTACTTATCTAAGACCTAGGACTATTGAGGAGGTGATCTGTGAGTTTGACAGCTATCAGTTGCACTGCATGCTTACTATTGCAAAAGTAATCTTAGTTTCTTAAAACCCTCCTCTATACACCAACCTTCTTTTAGCTGAAAACCATTCAATAATGTGGGCTCCATTTTGTCTGTAGGAACACAATGGGGGTAATGATGGCTAATAATAATAGATTTCATAATTTCTTGGTAAGTCCTGGGTGTGTTGGCCCTCTCTGAGATGGAAGGGTACTCAGTATCCTGAGTTTCTTCTAAAAATCTAAGACAAAACAGTTCTGTTGGCTACCCAGTTAAACTAGTTTATCTGTATGATTCTTGTTGTTATTATACTTGTTGTATTTCCCTTGCTTCTGGTTGTCAATACTTATGTCATTTCAACTGTTTGTTTCCTCCTTGAGATCAAAGTACATTTTGTAATTTCTGATGCTCTACAGGGCTTAACACAGTGCCTTGCACAAGATAGACAAGGAAAAATATTTTTTGAATGAAGTATACTGTAATGTATTAGTTGGTGTATATTTTCTGTGACTGGAAAAAATGTTTTTCCATCCTTAGCATACATGATGTTTAATGCTGTAATTTTTTTTGCTTAATTCATTTTAATTCTATTTTAGCTAAAGATGCTGTTAGACTACAAGGGAGTTTAAACATTTATTTGGAAAGAGACTCTAATCTCTTTGTAACTGAAAACTTCAATGCTTTACTGGTTGTAGATACTCCTTGACTAGTATACTTATGCCAGGTAGCTAGAGGCTATACTATAATAAGCACCATGCATAAGTTCCTTGACTGTGAAACAGTCCTCTCTCTTCATACATTTCCTCTCCAACAAAATAAGGCTACGATACACATCGAATTAATGTTTGAAGGATGGCTTCATTGGTGGTGATATTGGTCAATCACTTGAAATTTATTAGGGATCCAAATAAACTCAAGGTCATTAAATTCCAGTTAAATTTAATGTTGACTTCCAAAATTGTGCTCTTTTCTCAAATGTCATCACCATGTCCATAGCATAGCATGGGGGCACTTGCAGAAATTATGCATACAATGCTCACTCACTGTAAAAATTTAGAAAATGAAGCTAAATAAAAGGATAATTTAAGTAAACTGTAATTTGGTCATTTAGAGATAACATTTTCATGTTTCCTTCTAGATGTGTTTATTTGCATATAATATGAATCTATCATATACATATGCACTTTTCACTTAATGTGTCCTGAACATTATTTTATGTCAACCATGTTTCAGGAACATTAATTTATATAACTAAATATACTTAGAAATCAAATTCAATGGCTTCATAAAATTGTATTATAGCATCTTTATCCCTGATTTTTGACAATTTAAGTTCTTTTCAAATATTTGTTTTTATAAAAAAATCTTGCAGTGAAGATACATGTGCCAAGGCCTACACACACACACACACACACACACACACACACACAATTATAATATTCCTGGTGCATAATATTGTATTTCTTTTAACTCCTGTTTATTTGTATTAAGACTATCCCCTTTTCCTGAATCCATGATTTCAGTTTCACTTCACATTACCATTAAAGTGATCTTTTTACAATGCCATTTACATAGTGCTGCCTCAGTTTAATAATTTTCAATGGCTCCCCATTATCAGCTTACATGTTTAAAAGATCAAAGCACCATTCTAGCCTTTGCACCCTGCCTATTCCCAATTAGGGTCTCTTGATTTTTACCTGCAGGCTTAGCTGTTCTCCAGATTCCCAGAACAAATCCTGGTGATTTTATGCTTGAAAGCATGAGTTCCTCAATAAACGCTATTAAAATTCAGAACCCTCTTCCAATGATAAAAGCAAAAAGATGTAGATAACTTTACGATGAAACAGAAGTTTGAGTCTCGCTTAGCCATAAATTCAAACAGTTTCTTTTCAAATAGACATGATTTGGCTGATGTGAGCGTTTCACAAAATAAGTGGTAGGCAACAGTTTTGATAAAGAACGTAGTACCTAGAGGAAGCACTTAATATTATCTTTTAGATCTAAAGACAGAAACCAAGATGCAGAAGAATAAACTCACTTTTCATACTGCTTAGCTATGCAGTCTCTTTCTATGGAAAGCAGTAAATATTGATTATAGGTTAAAGGCAATTAAAATAATGGACCTGTAGCTGGCAGCCATGCCAGATAGTTCTTGGCACTGACAACATTTACCACATAAGCAATGACTGTCAAATTTAATGAGCAAACACATTTCCAGGAAAAAGCATTTAATATTCATTTGCCAAGCACGGGCTGTATTCAATTTGTGGGTTAACACTTAAAAACAAAGACAAGAGGCAGAAAATGTTGATTTTAAAAGAAGATATGGGGAGGACATTTAAAATCCAGATAAAATGAAAACTTTTTCACAGGCTCTCTAAAGCTGATAAAATCCTGTCTCACTAGCAGAAACTGGTCATGTATGCTACCTAAGATTGTCATGTGGACCCTTCTTTTAGGTCATGGCATCTTTGCCAGTTTGGCCAAGACTGAAGGAGAAAAAAACTATGGTTTTCTGGACTTAAGTTTATAGGATATGGATTGCTATCCAATTAAGATAAAATCTCTCATTACCACCTGGGAAATAAGCCGAATGTAGAGAAAGAGAGAGAGGGAGAGAAAGGATATACTCTCAAGCTACACAACTCAAAAGAGAAGCCATTGCCAAACCCGGATAAAAATAATTAATTGACATTATTGTGCGAATTCAGCAAACTATACATATAGTGAAAATTCTCTTGAAAATATGTGCTGGAAACAGCTTCAGACTAAGAGAAGTCAATTTTGTATAATTACAAGAAAATTCTGTCCCTGCAAGGGACAGCATAGCATGGCATAAGCAGAATTAAAATCATAACTAATATTTTTGAGCACTAGCTTGCTAGAAACATTACGTATATTATGCTTTTCAATCCTCAGAGAGTAAATTTTATTTTCACTCACTCCTGACATCCAGTTAAGCACAAAATTTTGTTGATTTTCCTCCTCTGATATTGCTAGGTCTTCCCCCTTCTTCCCTCTACTGCGTTTCTAAGTCAGGCCTCATAATCTCTCCTTCTGAATATTAAAATACCTTCTTAGCTGAATTCCTTATCTCTAGTCTTGAGTACTTCTTTTTTTTTTTTTTTTTTTTTTTTTTTAGATTTTATTTATTTATTTGACAGAGGGAGAGACAGCCAGTGAGAGAGGGAACACCAGCAGGGGGAGTGGGAGAAGAAGCAGGCTCCCTGCGGAGGAGCCCGATATGGGGCTCGATTCCAGGACTCTGGGATCACACCCTGAGCCAAAGGCAGACACTTAATGACTGAGCCACCCAAGCGCCCCTTGTCTTGAGTACTTCTAACCCATTCTCTACATTGTAGCTAGAAATATCTTCCTAAAACTTTTTATCTTTTGTATACTCCTGCTTAAAATTCTCTATTGGCCTCTTTTCACCTTCTGGGTGAAGGACCACATCTATGTGGTGGCATGGGGGACCTTTCATGACCAGCTCCCGATCACTCTGTCAGCCTTGTTCCCTCCCCCATCCCAGACTGACTGCCTAAATGGTGTCTCTTGCCAAGTTCACCTGCTTTTCCCTCAAAGTCTCACTTCTTTCTCTGAATACTTGCTTATTTCATGCCTTATGACAGCATTTATTTACCTCTACATTTTGCCCAGATAGCTCCAGATTATTGTTCAGGTTTCTTCTCCACTAGAAAGCCTTCCCTAATGATTTCCAGCCTGGATTTGTTATTTCTTTCAGAAAGCCCTGTAATGCTTGCCGGCCCAATCTTTCATAACACTAGTACAAGTATCATAATGGTTTCACTTGAGGTCATGGACATAACTGAATGATCAGGAATGAAGAAGGCACTGAACATTTAAATATATTTGAAAGGTACTTACAAAGGGAATTTGCCAGATGAAGGCAATCTCTGCCTGCGTTATCACCTGTCCTAAGCATTGCCTTGGTGACTAATATGATGGCATAGATGACAGAGGCTTGAGGCTTGAGGGCAAGTTAATGGATTAAGAGTCAAGACAGGAAGATATACTGAACAATATAAAACGAGGAGAATAATATAAAGAATTCACCCCATTGTGAATTTGAAAAAGAGGTATAAACTGGAAGAGAGCTCCAACACATCCACCTTTGGTGAAAAAGAGGTTTGTCTGCAAACTTACATAATCTATACAATTGTCTTTCATGCACCACTCTTAGAAAAATAGGCTATATTTTTCACTAAGTATTTTAATGAAGTAGGTCACTTGTTAGTCTATACCTCTCCTACTGCTTTTCGAAAAGTATGAAGGTCTTCATATTTAGCTATAAATATCTGACAAAATAGAAATGCTGCAGGAAATGAGAAATCATTTAATAAGTACCTTGCTTATACTAGCTAATGAAATCATTATGGGACTGAAGTTTTGCCAAATAATGAATCCCACCTAACTCTTAATGGGAAGGTTTATAGCACAATCATATACATGGTTTTGGAATGTGGTTTAGGGCTATCAGTAGCCTCATGCTACTTATGCATTCCTAGAGCTCTCCATAATTGGTACAAACTACCACCCTAATTTTTTCTCCTTATACATTTTTTTTCCAGCCACATCTATTTACAGTTTCAGAAACAGCACTTGTGTGGCCCTTTATTGATGTCTTTGTTCATACCGTTGTTTCCATATAGGATGCCATCACCATCTCTCCAGACATCTACAAACCCTGCTCGTATTCCAGATCCAGCTTAAATCTTCTTTCATAGATCATTTCTTGGCCAGTCTCAATTGCAATGCTTTCTCTCAGTTCCAAATGATAGCAGGACTTACTTTTCATTTAGGGTCCTGTATTAACTATAACCAAACAAAATGAGATTAAGTCTTTGCTAGGCTGGTAAACTGTGTGTAAAGGCAAGTTCAAATGGATAGTTTAAGAATATTTTACCAATCGTAGTATCATTGTACTGCTTCCTGAGGTGTTTCTATGAAGGAAATCGCTCAGGTGTGTACATAGTTTTGTTAACATTTTTATAATCAGGAAATTTTAAAAAGATATTCCTTTAAAGCACTGAGCAGGTTGCTGTGTGTGGAACAGATGCCCTGCCATTCCTTGGCCAATCTCTACTGAAGTGATTTCTTCCTACTCCAAACTATGGTAGTACTTACCATCTTATCACTTAGTGGTCTGTATTAGCTCTACCTACACAAACATGAGATTGAGTTTTTCATGACTTCTAAAGGTATCTCCAAATGAATGGTTCAAAAAAAATTTTTTTAACAGTATTATCAGAGTAAGTATTAGTTCTTGAAGTGATTCTATGAAGGAAATCACTCATGGGTGTATGCATTCTATGAACATTCATATAATTAGCTGCTTATTTTAAGGGAATTCCCCTAAAGCACTGAGCAGAGTGTTAGACATTGAGTAGATGTCTTTCCTCTAAATGTTAGCCAATTGAGTGAAAAACTGAATTAGGATAAGTGCTGAATTGAAAGATAAATGTCCACTTGTGACTTATCATCATAGAAGGGATTGGGCTGTAAACAGTATTATGACAAAGGTGTTCTTAGGACCCCTACCACTTCAGTGAATCTCAGACTTCAAAATGGAGGTTATTCTCCATTATATGTCATGTGTCCCAGTTGGCTTTACTTAAAGGAAGCCGAGAAATCACAGAATCCAGAACTTTCTCTTAGCAATTTTGACCACTTCCTGATTTTCCTATCTGGAGACCTTCCAGTTTTTCTCACAGCCAGAAATTTAAAGTAGCCTAAGCTATTCACAGGAGCTATGAAAGTAAAAGAAGCAGAATGCCAGATGATTCCATCTGGATACTCTGGAGATTTGATGAGTGTTTAAGGCTTACGCTAAATAAGGGTTACTTCTTATTTCTGAGAGCAAAGGGCACAGAACTTTCATTCAGGAGAGTGATGGGGAATGGAAAAAATGGGTTCTGTCCAAAGAAAGATGAGTCATTACCTGTCAGGAAGAGGAGATCATTCTTACTGGTAAAATATGTTTTCTCTTGGTTTGCTTCGTTTTGTCTATTTTTAGCTGCTCCCTGAATACTTTTGTTGTTGTTGTTAAAAAGGGCAACATTTGAGTGGCTGGAACTCAAGTCTCACCCATATGATTTCATTAACTATCACACTATAAGTGCACTTGAGTTTATTGATACCTTATGTAATGACAGGTGATTTTATGCAGACATAGACACACAGCCTCATATCTATGGTAATAACTTAGTAAATAAGGGCATGGTCCTAGTTTTACTCAGGTTTATCTTGGATTTTGACAGCTTGGCATTCAAAAGCATAGACTCAGTAGAAAGTAATGACAAATTGAAAATTGACTATAACTCCATTGTTCTACCTCCCCACCAACATGTTTCTCTATGCCTGTATGTTTTCAGTGTTTTTTTACAATTGTAAAGTCCATGAAGAAAGAAACAATACCACCTAGACACTATTAAATTTGAACAATTGAAGCTAAAATGTTTGAGTCTCAAATCCCTGCACATATTTGCCCTTGCACACCTCTCCAGCCTCATCTCATGCCGCTATCCCAATTCCTAGCTCTCCTGAAGTTCTATGAGATTCTTTCTAACACTTGGGCCATGAGACCTCTTCTAGTTTGAGACCTCTGGACATCCTACTTCTGTTTGGAACACCCTTTTAATTTATCCCCAAAAGTTCTTGAAATGAACTCCTACAATTTTTTATTAGCCTACATTTGTCTGTAATATGCTTCCTTACATTGCATTCTTCGAACTCTCTTGCTGTCCTGGCTGTAAGACCTGAGAGAGTGGGAGTTATGCCTGATGATTTTGCTTAGTTACTAACTGAAACAATGACTAAAATGCTCAATAAATATCTGTTAATTCATAAATCAATTCTGATTCTTCAGTCACTGTGCTAACTAAAATTACGTTCACTTTTTGTAAGTTGATTTTACAAGATGGCGTAAGTCTTTCCCTTTTGTTAGTTGCTCCAGTGGTAGTAGCAGCTCAAGACTACTTTCTGTGTCAATTTCTTGAGGTAGCGGTTTCCTGGATTACAAATAGTATAAAAATGCAAATCTAAATTTATTTAACTGACAACAGAATGGTGCAGGGTTTGCAGATTTTCAGGGGAAACATTTTCTTAGAGAGTCCAGGGCAAGGATAATGAATTACCTCTGTTATGAAACCAAGCTCTTCAAGAATATGTAGTTTCTGGAAGGATTTGGGGGTTCTGATTTCCCTCCTCATTTCTCATCTGTAATGGCCATTAAAATCCAAGGCTACTGTTATTTATTTGAGGTCTTGGTACCCACTGTTATGGTTTTAACCAATGAATGTGAAAGTTCAGATGCAATGGCAGAATTTCCAGAAAAATCAAATGTGTTAAAATTTATAGAGAAAGAAAATTATGAATTTTTCCATTTCAAATGAATTTAATCTATTACCAAAAACATTATTATTAACATTTCCAGACAGAAAACTCCAGGTAGAAAATAAATCACTTCCCTTCTTTCTGTCACAAATTTCAATTAAAGCAGATTTAATAATATGAAATTCAGCTTTTTCTTACCCAGATGTTTGTGAAACCTCAAAACTGTATCTGACTGATGTCAGAAATTTGTATTATCACATAAATGCTACTTGCTTTACCTCTTTAGGAAAATTTATTTCTGTAATTTATTAGAAACAGAGCAGGGTGGAGGGAATAAAGCTATTATCAGTCTTAAATGCCATATCACAGCTGATTTTAAACCTATCACTTAGGAAGGCAAGGAAATAGTTTTATAATCCTAAATTCCCCAAATAATCATTGCTTCCATAGTTCAAATTTTAAAAACACTATTTTATAAACTGTTACTTCTTGTTTTAAAGAAATTCTGCTTTTCTATAACTTATATTTCTGAAAACCCAAAGTGAATGATCTTAAAAAGTTTGCTTGTTATACACATGTAAACTGAAATTAATTGACTTTTTAAAATATTTTCCCTAGACACAAGCTATTTTTTAGCTACCAAAGGTGTCTATATTAGAGATAGGTAGAAAGACAAATACCTAATGGTACTGAGAGACACGTATGGCACATAGGTTCTTTCTCTTTCTACTGTGTCATTGCTAACAATTTGGCAATCAACCTGCGTCCCTGGTTCAATCACTAACTGGACAGCCAACATTTTCGGTAGGGTCCCATCTACTTACCAGAATTTTCCAGGGTCGTGGACAATTTTGTGTAATACTTAACAGGAAAACATTGAGCAGTTTGCTCAATTTAAAACTTTTAACAATGTAATTTCCATCCCTTTTCTGCATAAGGTAGAAATCTCAATGTAGAGAACAATTTTCCACTGAATCAAAGGAATTTCTCTTTGGCTGACCATATTAGAATAAACAGATGTTCATATAGTAAATCTGTCATGTCCTTTTATCAATTTTAATCTTTGTTAACCATCTCAGCATGTATTTTCTATAGGAGCAGGGACCTTCTAAATATGTCTATAGAATTATTGGTAGAGAAGTATTAATTTTAATAGGATTATACTCAGAAATCCTAAATAATGGGTTCCAAGTGATATGTTGAAATTACCATTTCAGTCTCTGTACTTCGTTTGCAATCCAACCTTAGCCGGTCACCACTCTTCAGGGCTAATCCTAACTCAAACTCAGTTAGTGTTTTGCTAATTCTAACTACTTTTATTTTCAATTACACAGAGCTGTTGTTTCAAATTACTGTTTCATCCAGCCCCTAAATCAATCTCATGTGGTAGTCATGCTACTGATAACAATTAACATTCGGATAGCTTTTACTGATGTTTTACTGATGTTTAGCACTGTGCCAACTCCTTTGAGCCTAATGTCAGCGGCATGAGGCAGAAAAGGCAGGTATGTTAAGTATTGTCACTTGAAGGATGAAGACATTACAGTTTGGAGCATTTAATGGACTTGTTCAAGGTCACAAGGCGAATAGGTGATAGACTAACCCCACCCCGTGTACTTTGCACTACACTACATTGCGGTCTGTGGTCTCCCTGGCTCCTATTTTCTCCTGGACTCCTAGTACTTAGGATGGTATTAGCAGAACTATCAAAGGGCAATATTATCAGAAGCAAAAATGAATGATACTTACAACTCTATTTGTTTTCACATTTTGGAGTAGAGTCTCAAAACTTTAAGAAGTGATACTTAAGTTTTCTCAGCATGTCGAAGGTCACTAATTGAGCGTGGAGAGACTGCTGAAAGCAAACTTTTGACTGCTGAGTGGTGACATTATTCCGTCATTCCTGTTTTCTCCATCCCTAACTCCACACATGCTGCTTGGAATAGAGAGAATCAGATCACAAGCACAAACCAGCAATGTTAATAGTACAAAATCAGTTTGGAGATCTTTGTAAACAGACAGTCTTTGACTTATAAGTAATGCTACGTTATCTTTGTAAATGATAAAGACTCAATTGCTAGAGTTTTTTTCTGGAAATAACTGAAAATTTTTGGAAAATCTAGCTAGCTGATCTGTCAAACCATATCCTAAATATTTACCTAAAATTGTTTTGTAGAAATCAGTTCTGATTAGGTGGTTGTTTTAAGTAAGCCTAATTATAAAGATATTATAATAGGGAAGTCACAGAAATGCTGTTATTAGGTAGTGTGTGCTGCCTTTTATTTAGATCTTTATTTCAACAAAAGGCATCCTTTGTCACTAACTGCTCTAAAATCTATAATTATTAATTAATCCACAAAAGGCTGAATTGGATAGACATAAATTATCTAGCTGTTGGGCCACAGAAATTCAACCAGGGGTAAGTACAGACTGTTGTTGAGGTAACTTATTTTGCTGGTTTTATAAAGATGAAAAGCCTGGGGAAAAGTTCAGGTTACTTGTGAAGGATTTTCAGGGGATGGTGAATTTTGGAGAACAGTCTAGGCTATGTAGAAACATACTAAAACAGTTCATTGTCCTCCCTCCTTCAGATACTCATGTTGATTCCATTCTCCTCCCTACTTTTATTTGCCCAGCACCTTTTTAATCTCCTTTGGTCAAGAGGTTGAAAATAGGAAATTATCCCTGTCAGCGCACTAGTACCATCCTGACGTTCTGAAAGAGCCCATAATCATTTGAAAAACAGTGTTTATCATTTGAATAGATAATACAAGCACAAGTTACAAAATTCAAAATGTGCAAATATAAAACTTCAAGTTTTCTCCCTTTCCCAGCTCCAGGTTACCAAGTTTGCCTTTATGGTAATAATCATGATGAGTCAGTGTTTGAAGATCCTTCCTAAATTATCTTTTGCTGTTTGAAGCTTATGTATTCAAAATGCATTAGAATATAGAATATTTATTTCTTGTAATTCTGCACTAATTAAAACTTCCCCTTACAAAAATTCTAATGTTCTCATATTTACTTGTGCTGTGTGTGTATGTGCGCGCGCACGCACACAATTTAAAGTGCAGTAAACCTCAAGTCCCTTCTGTTGGCAATTATCTGGAGCAGAAGCCTGGAAATGGAATTAGAAAAGATGAGGAAAGAAATAGTGGAGAAGGAGTAAAGAGTTTGAAATGGAGATTTATTTTTATTTTATTTTATTTTTTTAAAGATTTTATTTATTAGAATGAGTGAGCAAGAGAGAGAGAGAGCAGGAGCAGGGGGTGGGCAGAGGGAGAGGGAGAAGCAGACTCCCCCTGCTGAGGGGGGAGCCTGATATGGGACTCCATCCCAGGACTCTGGGGTCAGGTCCTGAGGAGAAATAAAACTACAAGAGGAATAAATAAACCTAGACCCTAAAGCTACTGATGCACCTGGAAGGAAAGGAGCTGAAATACACAGGCTTTGGTGCAGGGTTTCCTGCCCAATACATGGGTGCCGCTGATAAAGAGCAGACACTAAGAAACCTATACTGAGCTATGTCAGGTCATTTATATGAAGGCTATCTATGGCTTTTCTATCTATATTGTTATTAATTATTCTGAAAATTAGAAACCTACAACTCTATATCATAAAATCAGATAGATATTAAACAGGTCCATGAACAGAATGCTTATCTGAAATAATACAAACATATGCTCGGTGTTGAACCAATGAGAGGTGAGCGTGAGTAACAGTGTAAGAGCCTGTGACAGTAAATTTTATGTGTCCCATTGACTGGATTGAGGGATGCTCGGGAGCTGGTAAAACTATTTCTGAATGTGTCTGTGAGGATATCTCTGGAAGAGATTAGCGTTTGAATCTGTTCACTGAATGAAGAAGATCCCCCTTCACCAATGTGGTGGGAGTCATCCAATCCCTCCAGGGCTAGAACAGAACAAAAAGGTGGGGGAGGGGCAAATTCTCCCTCCCTCCCTCCCTCCCTCCCTCTCTCTCTAATTCTGCTCTCCACCTTCCCCTCACCTTGAGTGGAGATGTCCATCTTCTGCTTTTGAACAGCAGAGCTCTGAGACAACACCATGCCTGCTTCTCATGACTTCGGTCTCTGAGTGATAGTACTGGCTGGCTTTCCAGAGTCTCCAGCTTGCAGATGGCTGATTATGGTACTTCTGGGTCTCTATAACACTGTGAGCCAGTCCCTGTTTATCTATCTATCTATCTATCTATCTATCTATCTATCTATC
>NW_024427107.1:35570321-35677048 GCF_017311325.1 Ursus maritimus | reverse complement strand
TATCTATCTATCTATCTATCTATCTATCTATCTATCTATCATCTATCTATGTATCTATTTATCTATTCATCTATATACCATTGATTCTTTTTTTCTGGAGGACCTTGGCCAATGCAGAGCCAATAAAGTTTCTAGTAGGGAAAGAATGATTCTTACTGGAAGATTCCCTTTTATTGGTTTACAGACCCACAAAATACGTTGTAAAAATATTCCT
The DNA here is from genome assembly GCF_017311325.1 of Ursus maritimus. Lineage (NCBI taxonomy): Eukaryota > Metazoa > Chordata > Mammalia > Carnivora > Ursidae > Ursus > Ursus maritimus. The sequence goes on along the minus strand of NW_024427107.1, from coordinate 35,676,834 downwards.
TCTTCAACTATCTCCTGAATTTGTTGAAGTCTGTAAGCAATAACATGAAATGAAGGTTGTAGCTTCCTGGATTATAACTTTCTGGAAGTGGGCACTGTAGCTATGTTTACCTGGGAAGTTCGAGTTGGGTGGTTAGTTAGGTGATTATTTTGACTGGAGAGGCCTATTTGCTGGCAGTCTCTGAAGTGATAAAGACTACCCAAATCATACTCTAGTCACCCATCTTCTCCCCTAACTGATTAGATTGCCTCTACCTTGAACTTGGCCATTCCCATTAATATTCATACCCACTTTGTCCTCAAGGCAGGTGTCAGGTGTGGGTGTTTCTCCCAGGAGCCACCTGTGGCCCCAAGAAGTACTCCCCCACACACACGCACACTGCTAGTGTGGGCCTCAAGGAAGTTCTAGCTCTCTTCACTGCGACCTGCTCAGCAATATAAAGACCTGTTGACCTCTAGGCTATGCCCTTTTTCCTTCTTCTCCAGCATTCAGCCATCTACGAACAGGGGCTAGAACTTAGGACTCTTTTCCTTGAGCTTCCCTGTATTTGTTCTCTGTGAGTTGGTAGGAAAGGAGGTGGTATGGAATCTGCCTTTGTTTTTGGCATACTCTGTGAGCCCGAGTATCTCTACAAAAGTGCACTGAGCTTTTTTAAACACTATCTTCAAACCAGAAAATTGGCATTTAATACAACCAGTACAGATGCCAAATATAGAATACCACTATTACATATTTACAGAATTGTAATTGTGCAGTTTTTGAGAACATATAAAAACACGTTTCCAAAGTTTCATATGTTTACTGGAAATCTGTCTTTCACCATAATTTCTTACAAGGTTTCTTTATTGCCTTTTCTTGTAGTAGAAGAATTTTCAGAAACCTCACTCTCCTGATTGGGGTGGGATTTCTGTGCGCGCTCTCTCTCTCTCTCTCTTTTTAAAGACTTTATTTATTTATTTCGGGGGGGGGGAGTACACAGGCATGAGCAGGGGGAGGTGAGGAGAAGAGAGAGAAGCAGACTCCCCCACGGAGCAGGGAGCCCAACATGGGGCTTGATCCCAGAACCCTGAGATCATGACCCAAGCCGTGCAGCCAGGTAGATGTTTAACTGACTGACCCACCCAGGCGCCCCTTGTTTTTTATATTTAGGATCAGGCCTAGTGCACAAATCCTTTAGACAGAACTTACTCTGGCAATCACTACAGTTGTGTATTAAAGGAGCTTCAGTTAATAGTTTAATACACTTGCATTACGTCCTTAATGCACACCAAGCACACCAAGGAGGATCATGTGGAAGTAAAATAATAACTCCGGCATACCCTTATTTTCAAAGGACTTCGAGTCCCTGGGGGATATAAAAAAAAGAAAAACGCTGCCAGCGTTATGGATACAGAACAGGGATATCTGATAAAGTCTGGAGGAAACAGATGTCAGAGAGCCTTTCAGGAAGGTACTATGTACACTCAGTCTTCACATCCCAGGAGCTGTAGTTAGCAAGAGGAAGGAGGTGCACATGGGGGACATCTATACATAAGAAGAAGCATGAGTGAGGTATTTATTTGTATGCATTAAGTATTCCAAAAAGCATTTGCTGCTGCTGCTTGATCAAACAAATGAGGTGGGATCTGCTGTTGGACAAGTTTGGGAGATGAACCTGGATCAGCTCATGGAGAAGTTTGCATGCCAAACCAAGGTCTTTGGCTTTATTTTTTATGCAGCCCCCTGGAAGAAATGAAATAATTTTATTCAGACCGGTTTCAGAGACTGATGTGTTTGTGGGCTGGCTGAAGAATGGAAGTGACAAGTGCTAATACAAACCTATGAGTTGTGTTTACGAGGCCTAGGGAGAGCAAGCTTTAACTACAAGTAGATGTGAATGTTACTAAAAGCATATTTTCAACATAAAAAGACTCATCTCAGTTTTTAGAAAATATAATGAGCGAATTCCACAAATGTCAACAAGAAGATTAACCAAAGTGATGTTTTTGAAAACTATTTAAACAGCCCTCAGGGCACCATTTTAGAATGTAAAATATTAGTTTGAGTGTCAATATGTAATTTCAATGAAATGCCTTTTAAATGAAAGAAAAATAAGCCATTGGTCGTTAAGGAGAATACCAACTGCTACCCTAAGTTCAATTTACAGAAAATAAAATAATGGAGTAGATAACCTGGGGAGGCCATACAGTTTCTAACACTAGATACGCCTGAATTTGAGATAGTCAGACATTTGTTTAAACTGATTAATGTCTGTATCTGCCTAATATAGTAAACTGGAGAAAAATCACCATTTCTACTTTCTTCCTTTCCTAGTCCTCCCCACCCCCGCTTTTTTTTTTTTTTAAACAGTAAGCTCATTTACTATGCTGAAGCCCTTTGAATATGAACTTCAAAGAAGAACTAATACGCTTGGAAGGCAGCCTTAAAACTAACACAAACTTTTCTAGGCATAATTTTTTTTTTTTAATGTCACTATATGTAGGACAAATATTTTAATGATGTGTGTCTGTGGAAAATAAATATTTATATCAAAATGCATCTACAAGAGATTACAGTTTTTCTTCACTGTTCAAATTTTTCAATATGCAGTAATTTCCTATGAAAATACGTATTATTTAATTCTAAAATGTTTCTTGGGCATTCTGATAATGGGTTTCTGGCTTTGAATAGGAGCTGAGGAAAGAAAGAGAAATACCGAGTAATTAGAATTTAAATACTACCAGGCAGTTTGTAGCTATAATCCAAAGCATGGTAGGAGTAGCACTGTTAGCCCCACACAGTGGAGGAGGGACCATGCAGAAGCCTGGTAGAGCAGTGGGTCTGGGCTCCATAACATAAGCCTGGCTGATGAAACGTAGAAAAAGTGCTGGGTTGTGAGAAGAAGTATATATATGGGCCAGGAGCCTATAGAGGGCACTCCAAATCTGTAATAAAATCATAAAAGCAATATCAGATCATGGGGAAGATAATCCGATATTGCAAACCTGAGGATACGCCCATTTATAAACAGAGCAATTATGCCCAAGTTGTCTTTACCAGAGTGTTACATCAATTGGGTTGTTACCATTTTAAGATGGCATTGGCTATCTTAAAGGTGCTTTTTGGTTTCTGATAAATATTTTCTAAAATAAAAATATTCCATTTCTACATTTAAATTCCAGGTTTTGGCATGATTTAATTATACTCATGCAAATGCCTTTCTTACTAAAATAACAAGTTAATATGTAGAACCATGGAGTGCATACTTACCAACTACCGGACACTATCCAAGGGGTTTCCAGGTGCTACCTAATTTGTTCTTCATGATAACCTTGCAGGTAGGTACTATTGAGGAAAAAGAAGTTATTTCTCCATGGTCACAAACCTCATGAGTGTTAGAATCCAGATTAAAATCACGTCTAGCAGAACTTGAACAGAAGACTGTAGCTACCAAGATTTTGATACTCTGCTAAACGTCATTCTTTACAAAATAATACATTGAAGTGATTTCAAGTTTTTCCATTAGCTGGAGGATTGAGAATACTAAATAAGGAACAGCAAAAAATAGCCTCAAGGAAATAAGCAACCCAATTTTAATAAAATAAATTTGCCTCTTTTTTGTTAGTAATCACATTGCCTACAATATTAAATATAAATGAATACTCAAAACTTGTTGTTATACCTGTATGGCAATGGGCAGACTTCTAGTCCAAGATGCTAACCTGATGGTTTCATTTGCTATCTTTGATTCTTTAAATCACATTGAAATGCAATAGATATAGAAAAGAAACTATAGGTTACTGCGAAATAGAGAAGAGGGATATCCATAGAAAATAATATATTTTAAGATGTGCGTGTGCGTGCGTGTGTGTGTGTGTGTGTGGTTTACAGTAGTTATTGTGCGAATGACCTGAAAACAGAGGCAGAGAATAAGCATCAGAGCCCTGTGTAGGAGCAGGCTGCCACAGAGGTGAGTATCAGAGGTCAACCCAAATGCAAATTGGAAAAAAAAGTGTCCAACCTCAGAGTCAGCAAGAGCTGGAAGTAGGAGCAGGCCTTAGGGCAAGTAACTGGATAATTAATTGAAAGATAGCTAGATCTGGGCCAGAGCAGGCTCCGTGTACACAGCGAAACTGCTGAGGTATTGGCTTCAGGAAAAGTTTAGTAAACACAGCTATATAATTAATGATTGGAAGCATTCTACTTTTCGGGGATCTTAGGATATGCATTAGATGGGAAGTGGGAGAGGAATAGAGTGTGAGGCACTCGAGATGCATGCTTAGGCACAGAAGAGGAGAGAGGTGGGGAGAGCAAAGCACTTTTGCCCAAAGTACATGAAAGCAAAGTACCCTCAAGTTCTGTGCCTTTAGGTAAGACCTTGCTTAATAAGGAAAAGTTTCAGTTTTTCTTGGTTTATTCCATTCCATTTATCCTGAAAGAAATCCAGTCTGTTGGTGCAACCTGTCTATATTCACAGAGCCGTATTGTCAGAATCCCCTTTAGAAGAGACCTGAAGGGGAAACAGCCCAAAACTAGTGAGTAATTTTTACATAAAATTTGTTCGAATGGGTACTATCTACCTACCTACCTACCTACCTACCTACCTACCTACCTACCTACTTCTCTCCCAAATCTTTCTAGATACCAACACTAATAACCAATATCTATATTGAGAATAAGTATGCATGTAAATATGAATATATACACACAAAAGAAAACTGGGAATTGCCAGACATATATGGGAATGCAAAATAGCAAAAGGAAAGCACCTCAGAAAATACATAAACAGGGGCGCCTGGGTGGCTCAGTCATTAAGCATCTGCCTTTGGCTCAGGGCGTGATCCCAGGTCCCTGGGATTGAGCCCTGCATCAGGCCCCTCTGCTGGGAGCCTGCTTCTTCCTCTCCCACTCCCCCTGCTTGTGTTCCCTCTCTCACTGGCTGTCTCTCTGTCAAATAAATAAATAAATAAATAAATAAATAAAAAGAAAATACATAAACAAGTAGGGAAATAGAACTTATGTAATTAAAAAAAAGAGAACTTTAAAAAATTGGAATTAGTATGCTCAGAGATTCAAGAGAATACTGTTCCTATAAAAGAGAAACAATGCTTGTCTAAAATAGATGCAATCATATATAATTAAATAGAAATACCAGAATTAAAATGTTTACTGAAATTATAAGTAATATGAATTACAGAATAGCAGAATGACAGAGAATTCAACATAACTCTTCTTTGACCATGTTAATAAATAGAAATGATAGAAATTATTATAGAAAAGCAAAAAGTAAAAGAAGATTGATAGTACCTAGTACTTGCTAGTAGTTAGAAAATTTTAAAATATGGATGGAGATTGGGGCGCCTGGGTGGCACAGCAGTTGGGCGTCTGCCTTCGGCTCAGGGCGTGATCCCGGCGTTGTGGGATCGAGCCCCACGTCAGGCTCCTCAGCTATGAGCCTGCTTCTTCCTCTCCCACTCCCCCTGCTTGTGTTCCCTCTCTCGCTGGCTGTCTCTATCTCTGTCAAATAAATAAATAAATAAAATCTTAAAAAAAAATATGGATGGAGAGTAATAATCTGATAAAAAATATGTGAATTGCATAAACTAATTTTTCCATTGAAAAGAGCTCAGAACTAAGAGTGTATTTTGAAAAGAAACATATAGATATACTTTCGTAAAGTTTATAAATACTAATAAAAATCCAGTACACTTCTAGAGTGTAAACATAATAGATGTATTAAACAATAGGAATTGTATTGATAATGGATTTCTTCTTACAAAATTAATGCCAAGATAGGGATTTTCTGTCAAGTTTTGAAAGGAAATAAACTGAACTTAGAAATTCATACCCATTTAGGTAATTATCCAAATGTGAGAATACAATGAAGATAGTTTAAACATTAAAAAAAAAAAAAAAACTTGGAAACAATTCCACTTTCATGCACAGTTTTTTTTTTTCAATAAGTACATAGATATGTCCCAACAATCTTAAAAACAATCCAATAAAGAAACACTGGAGAACAAGAAATCAGGAAATGCTGATGAGCAAGAAACTAGAAACAAACTAATGACAAAATAATTATTGATAATATGCTTATAATATTAATACAAGTTTTAAGAAATACTCCCCAAATGAAAAAGGCATATGTAAATAATAACAGCAATCATCCACACAGGTTTTATAATTCATAATTGCAGACTTTCTTGTAAATAAAATGGACCTCAGTGAAAATTTCATAGGCTTGAAAGGCTTTATCAGGAGAAAAGGGCAAGCTGTTCATGGGAGGGACAGTGGTGTACTTCTTTATTCTTGAATCAGTATATAAAAGCAGACATAGTGGTGTAGCAAATTAAAAAAAAAAACCCAAGGCATTTTTAAGACTAGATGAAGAATTCCATGAATAACTTTATATAACTGTGAGGACCCCAGTCAGCAGTGTGGTCATGTTCACATCAAGAAGACAGAATTATGATGACCTTGGGAGCCATGTATCATCGAGAAGCCCCCACTCCTCAGCGCAGGGAACTTCATTCATGAATTGAAGTTTAGGCCAAAACAGTACCAACCAAATTGCCAGGAGACTTCTCAGGCTCTACATCATGGATGAGTGCAAAGAGACCACAAGAGGAATAGAAAGCAATGGAAGAGCCTTGATCTGAAATCTGTATAAAAAGTAATCACCTGAGTTCCCTTCTTACGAAGCTTATAATAAAAAGAAATGAGTGTAAATTAAGCATAATTTAGGAACTAAGAAAAAGGAAAGCAAAAGTTCACAGACAGTGGAGGAAAAAAAGGGAGCAGGCAGATGTCAGTACTGAGAGGCTACTTTTTTTTTTTTTTAAACACTTCTTGGTAATAACAAAAGAGGGAGCCTTCAAACTATGACGCTAGAAATGTTATACTTGCTCACCTTAGCAGTGTGTCTTCTAAAAAGTACAAGAAAATTTCATCTTAACTAGGATGATCATCAGAAAACAGTTATATTCATATGTCATGTAAATTAAAAGAAAGATGGGAAAAATAACTTGAAATAATTAATGAAGACATGGTAGAAATATATACCAACAAAATAGATTATAATGATTCAAAAGTTGATTGAAATGTTAGAAACATCAAGTTACATAAGTTTATACTAATATATAAACCCTCATATGTCACTTTGGATTTGCCATGAAACCAATTCACTTTCTAAACACTGGTAAATAAAGGGAAAAACTATATTTTTAACCTGCTTTACTATATACAGTACTTCAAAGCTGGCATCTAGCTGATGAGGCAACATCTCTATGTAGTAAAATCCAAACTAGTAAATGCAGAGGGGAAAATATAAATAAAATTTTCAATTTTGAAAATCCTAAGGATATAATGAATCTGAGCAACAATCACTAATGATGGCTGTAATCATTAAGTAAACAGCTGAATTTTCACTTTATAATGGATGAAACAATTATAGTTGAGTCTACTAAGCAATTTTATATTATGTGAGTTACAACTATGCATTATATGACTCCTGATTTGTGCAACTGGAGATACACAACATTCCTTATAAGTTATTCTTTCCAAAAATAATCAAACCCACTATATATTACTATTAGTTTATAGGAAATACAGAGGATAGAGGAACCTTTTAAATCACACTATGGGGATGCAATCAAAAGAGGTGGGATAATTTACATTGAATGGTGATCTAGTTTCTTCAGTAGATAGGAAAAAAATTGCAAAGGGAAAACAGGGACGGGTATGTACATATTATGAGTCATAAGAGTCATCAGCTAAATAGAACGTGTGGACCTTGTTTGGGTCATGCCTTGAACATCCCAACATTTAAAAACCTTTGGGATACTCAGAGAAATTACAGTTTTCAATGAAAATCACAATAGTAAGATATTTCCCTGGTAATTTAAATTAATTGAATAATTAATGTTTAGTATTCTTTTATATTGCTTTCTAGTAGAAAATTCAGTTCTTTGGATATTCCACAGATTCGTGTCAGCTTTACCATATGTGACATTGTGTGAATATAACCTCCTAGATCTCATATTTCTTATGTTTCAAATGAGAGTTTGAGGCGGTTTATCCATGGTACTGCTTTTAAACTTTGTTTTTTAAAACTTCTTTTCAAACTCTGGCTACCTACAATAGAAAAAATTGTCACTCTATACACACAAATCACATGTATACTTGCATAAACACGCACAATAATGCTGTATAACTAAAAGAGACATTTCATATAATAGCATTTATACTTGCCATATGGTAATGTACTGTATTTTTCTGTCTTTCTTATTCTACTTTATTTCTTCATAAAAATGATTTCCGTGATGCTCTGTTATTTTCTGTTTGCCTTAATGAATTATAACCTGAGTTTGAAAAATGCTAGCTATAACACTTTTCCCAGTTCTTAAAATTTATAAATATTCAGCTATAGTGTTAATAATTTATGTATTTTTCAGTCAAATGAGTTTAGAAATATTTAGAAGTAGCAGAATAGATATTTGTCAAAAGAAGAAAATGTAGGTAAATAAAATACATTAAGTCTACTGCTGGAGATTTTAATATATCACAGAAATGTAAAAAAGAATTACAAATAAAGGCAAAAATATCCATATGGCAAAAATACGTGTATGGCGAAATGAGGGAAAAAATAGAACTGATAAACAAAACTAACCTTATTTGGAACACATTAAAGTAATTAATTACCATTGATGTAACAAACCTGTGAAGATTACACCAAATAAAACATGGAGAAATAAAAAGTAAATATAGCAATCAATACAAATCTATTTTGCAATTATTTTGAAAAACAATGCAGCTTTACAACAACTGAAATGGATAATTCTTAGAGAAATAAAAACTGTCAAACTGAAACAAGACATCAAGAGGTTGAACAAACCAATTCAGGGAAAGACAAATAGAAAATGATCAACTACCAAAAATCCCAATGCAAGAAATTATACCCATGTGAATAATTGACTTAAACTACTAAGAAAAACTGTTTATTACACCAATCTGATCTCAAGTAGAGGGAAGGATGTCTCCCAAATATAGCACTGATCCTAAAACCTGATGATGGCGGCAAGCAAGGCAAAAACGGTAGTCTACTGGTCTTTTAGAAGTGAAAGCAGCAGTCAAATAAGGTCAGAGTAAACAGCAATCAGGAAGACTTTAATGAAGATTTTACTTCAGGAACATGCAACTGCTTAATATAATGGAATTCTTAAAATACATAACATGATTGAGTAGTGAAGATAGGCACATGATTTTTGCAATGCCATTTAACAACTCAATTAATTTTATTACAAAACAAAGAAACAACAAGAAAATGACATAATCTCATTACCCAGAAATAAACAGCATAGTTGAGTGTGTACTGTATCCTTCCAGACCTTTCCGTATATGGTACATAATATAATAGAGTATCATTATCCCCTATACCTTCTATTGTCCCACCAGATTCCTTCTGTTCTGTGTCCTGCTCTCTACCACTAGATCAGCTGAGGGGAGTAGAGTAAAGATACTGGTTCTTCTGATTTCGTCCCTGTGTGGGCTTAATTGCAACCCTCAATAGTTGGTCACTGCTCCTCTCAAGGTTGTCTGCTCTGCTTGACTCTATGAGTTCACATTATCTCTTACCTATTTTTGTGTAATGAACTACTCCTCTTAGCATATGAAAACAGTAAACATTTAACTCACACTTTTGTGAGTCAAGAATCCAGGATTGGTTTACTTGGGTGCCTCTGCCTTGGGGTCTCACATGAGTTTGTAGTCAATCTCTTGGCCTGAACTTCAGTCACTGAGATTTATTGGGACTGAAAAATATTCTGCCAAGTTCACTCCTTTGATTGTTGGCAACCTTCAGTTCTTTATAGGCTTTTAGACTGAGGACATCAGTTCCTTTCCATGTGGGTCCCTCCATAGGGCTGCTTATAACATGGCAGTTTGCTTCCCCCTGGTTCAAGTGATGAGAGACCATAGCCGTGAGGAAGAGAACCAAAATGAAAGCCACAGTCTCTTTAACCTAATCTTTGATGTGACACCCCGTCACTTCTGCCATGTTCATTCATTAGAAGTGAGTCACAAAGTGCAGCCCACACTCAAGTGGAAAGGGAAGAAGGAAGGATTATTGGGGTTCATCACAGGAACTGTCTACCATTCTCTCATTTCATGTCACCAGTACGGTGAGTGTGATTGCTCAAGTAATGCCATCCCTGGTTTCTTGTACCATTCCTCCTGCCTCAGCTACATTTCATTTTTAAAATTAAATTTATTTGAGTTATCCAAAAAGAAGACACCATCTATTTCCTGGTGGGCCCTGACTGACAGACCTAAATATTATGTTTATACATGGGGATTTCATGTAGGATCTGGTATATTATTAAATATACACACATAGTTTTATAAAAATAGGCTCATAAAATAAAACTAAAGATAATAAATTCATTCTACTTTACATATTGTAAGCTTTTTGCATGTCAATGTTCATTTCATACTGTTCAATAGCAGGATGATCCATTTCATAGATATTTGGGTATTAATTTAACAAATTCCTTCTATCAGACATTTAATTTGGTTCCAGTTCTTTGCTTTTATATTAAGTCAAACTTTCTGTTTTAAGTATGGAAGTGAAATTTCTCAGTCAGAGGGCACATGCATATTTAAAGCTTATGGTATGTAGAATCAAATTGCTTTCAAGAAAGATTTTGCTGATATATATTTCCACCAGCAGAGTGTAAGAATGACTGTTTTCATATATCCTTCATGGTGTTGCATATTATCCTTCTTTAATATTTATTAATTTGATATTTCACACGGGTTCTTATTATTTTAATTTACATTTTTAAAATCCTTATGAAGTTGAATAATTTTTCACACAGGCTTTTTGTATGTTTTGGATGTTAGGAAATCGCAGTTTTTTTTGTTTTTGTTTTTGTTTTTTTTACTGATTTGTAAGTCTTCATTTGCTGAAGATGTTATCTCCTTGCCACATTTTTTGTTAATGCTTTGCTCTAGGTTTCATTTTATCTTCTTGATTTTATAAATGTTTCTGTCAAAATATCTCAAAATTTTGTTCAAAAATCTGTCCTTTAGAGTTGATACCTTTCGTAACTCTATTTCAAGTTTAATTACGTTTTTCCTTTATAAAATTATACAAATATTTACCTATATTTTCTTTTAGTATGTTTACCATTTACTTTAAGGCACTTAAATCTTTAAGCTCTCTCTTTCTTTCTTCATTTAAAATCCTCACCCACTACCGGGTTGCTGATGTTAGAGATTTGGGAGTTTTTCTAAACCCTTAATTCTCCCTCATCCCTCTTTCCCGTATCTGATAAAGCTCAAATGTACTCAGATCTCTAGTCCTTACTTTATTTTACTTTACTTTTATTTTATTTTTATTTTTAAGTAATCTCTACACCAGACATGGGCCTCACACTCACAACCCCGATATCAAAAGTCCTACACTCTACTGACCGAGTCAGCCAGGCACCCCTTCTTTTGAGTGGACATAATGCAGTATAAGGTGATGTGTAATGACTTTTTGACTTACGTGGACTTTTAGCACAAATGATAAACTTTTATTGTGCTAAGCCATTGAAATGTCTGTGTTGGTTGTTACTGTTACACAACCTATTGTATTCTAATTAATTGTAGGTAACTATTTAATCAAAGGGTGGTTTAAGCAAAGTTTAGATGTGCACATAAGAAGATGGGGATGGGTTTCCAAATATTTTAAGGAGGGTAAAACATACGGCTGACTAATCAAAACTCTGCAGGCAACTAAGAAATCAAAATGAATGTCACATCTTCCACTGAAGCAAATTGCTGAGTGACAACCTTAAGGAACATTAAGATTAATTTTAAAAGTTTGTCAATCAACTCTATAAATATTCATACAGCAAAACAGCATGATCAGTTATTTTTGGCACTCTACTGGGTCCTGAATTCATAACTTACAGCTGAAGTTGGTACATACGTATACTTTGTGTAAGGTGCACTTTATTTCTTGGCAGTTGGTGTTCTTTCCTCTTCAATGTACTGAAGCACACACCGCCCATCTGATGGACTGGGTTCCTACTGAGGGTAGAGAATTTCGTATCTGTCACCAACAGAGAAAATTCTCAGCTCTTTCAGACAAACATGAAAATAAAATTGAAGCTTGTCATGGGGAACAGGAACAGATTTAGAAGACTGAGTAAGCTTTTCTCAGGAAGAACTCTCAGGTTAGTTGCTAAGTATGGCTACAAAGTAGCTGCAAAGTAGTCTCCTGTGTGGTTAGCTGCTGCTGATTTAAATGGTGATGATAGGTAAAAGATGGTAGAATGTGCGGTAATGCTAAGTGAAATAAGTCAGTCAGAGAAAGCCAATTTCATATGCGGGATTTAAGAAACAAAACGAATAAGCAAAGGGGGGAAAAAGAGACAAACCAAGAAACAGACTCAACTATAGAGAACAAACTGATGGTTACCAAAGGGCAGGTAGGTGGAGGGATTGGTGAAATAGGTGATGGGGATAAAGGAGTGAACTCGAGATGAGCACTGGGTAGTGTATGGAATTGTTGAATATTGTACACCTGAAGCTAATATAACACTGTAAATTAACTATTCTGGAATTAAAATACAATGAAAAGTAAAAAAGAAAAAGGATATAGATATGCTAATATTTAAAAAATATTGGGGTACCTGGGTGGCTCAGTCAGTTAAGTGTCTGCCTTCAGCTCAGGTCATGATCTCAGGCTCTAGGATCCAGCCCCACATTGGGCTTCCTGCTCAGTGGGGAGTCTGCTTCTTCTCCCTCTGCCCCTCCACCCCCACTCGTGCTCTTTCTCTCTCCTCAAATAAATAAATAAAATCTTAAAAGAATAAAAAAACATTTGGGCTTAACTCAAGAATCAACATAATGGTTAAGATTGCGTACAGAATTTAATTTTCGTACCTACTTGTAGATGTGCAATTAGTGCAAATTTCTTATGTATTTTTTTAGCCTCTGATAAATAGCTAATCAAGTTACTTTTTACTGTAATGTTAATTTTCACATGGAATATTCTGAATCAGCATCTGATAAGATTTTCATACTTTGTAGTAACAAAGAAACGACTCAATTTCTTCTCTTGCATTTAATGAATGATGCTTTAAGGAAAATTCAAGAATGTGAAGTATTAGCCCATTACAGTCTCAAATGATTCAATGAGTATCTTACATATTGTTTTGGTGAAATTTACTGTGATAATATTTTACTTGGGTCGTTGGGTAGTTGGTTATAGACACTATCCACCCCCACCCCATAATAGTACTGTTCTATATAGATATAATTCAAGCTACACGGGTAATTTTAACTGTTCCGGTAGCCACACTAAAACGTGTAAAATGAAGGTAGAATTAATTTTAATAATATACCTTATTTAACCCAACATATCTTAAATCTTAATAAGATTTATTTTTTTAAATGATTTGATTTATTTATGAGCGAGAGAGAGAACATGAGTGGGGTGAGGGGCAGAGGGAGAAGCAGGCTCCCCACTGAATGGGGAACCTGATGTGGGGCTCAATTCCAGGACTCCGGGATCATGACCTGAGCCGAAGGCAAATGCTTGACCAACTGAGCCACCCAGGTGCCCCCTTAATAAGATTAAATAAAGTATATAATAAGGATTTAATAAGATTTAATAAAAATGCTAATAATACATTTTATTATTTTTAAATTGATGGGGGTAGAAATCCAGTGTGTTATACCTATAACAAATTTTAGTTTGAGCTAGCTACATTTAAAGTGCACAATAACCACACATGGCTAGTGGCTACCTTATTGGACAGTACAACTCTTATTCCTTCTTTTGTTCCTTTCTTTATTAATCCATTTTTAGCCACCCAAAACTGACATTCATTTTCTGTGTTTTTCCTGTATGCCATCAGTAGGTGTCTGGTCCATACAGTCCCCCTGGTCCACAATCCTTACTGGAATGATAATTTATTGTTTTCAGAAATATTTTATAGCATGATTGAAGAATAATTAACAGGTAATGAACTGCACAAACTTACATTTTATAATTTGGTAAATTTTTACATATTTATATAGCAGAGAAACCACGCAGAAATCAGCATGGTGAAGATAGCCATCTCCCCAGCCATTCCTCATTTCTTTGTAAGCTTGCTCTCCCTGCTCATCCCATTCCCTGTGCACCCCTCCACACGCCCTCATCCACCCCCGCCCCCAGGCTCTACTTCCTATTAGTACACATTAATTTGCATTTTCCGAAGTGTTACGTAAGTTGAAACCCATTATGTACTTGTTTGTCTGCTGTTTTTTTGGATCAGCCATGTACTTTGATGCTTCCACTCTGCTTCTTTTTTTGGCTTACCAATTATAGTGCTCTTTTGTAACCCTGGTTGATTCTGGTTGCAGTATATATCTTTACTTAATATATATCTTTACTTAATCTCAGTGACACTGTATCAGTTCATGTATAGTATAAGAACCTTCCAAAGGCAATCTTCCATTTCGTCCTTCTCAGCCAATATACTGTTGTTCTATGTATAGAGCGTAACACCAATACGTTGACATTATTTTTGTTTAAACAGTCAACTCTCTTTTTGAAAGGCTTAAATAAGAGTAGAATGACGTATGTTAAACCATGTCTTTACCATTTTTCATGCTCTTCATTTCTTTATATAGATCTGCAGTTTGATTTAGTATCCTTTCTGCCTGAAGGAGTTTAACATTTCTTGCAACACTGTTCCGCTGATGGTGAATTCTTTCAGCTTTTGTATTTCAGAAAGACATGAGTATAGAATTCTATGCTATTATTTATTGCACTGCTTTAATAATGCTGCTCCAGTGCCTTCTTGCTTGCGTTGTTTCTAACCAGATCCCTAGACATCTTGGCTTTGTTCTAATGTATGCAATCTTTCTTTTCTCTGGTTCCTGTTAACATTTTTCTCTTTATCCCTGGTTTTAAGCAATTAAATTATAATCTTTTATGAGATTTTCTTCAATTTTCTTGTGCTTGGAGACTTGTTGAGCTTTTTTGATCTGTGGACTTACAGTTTTCATTGAATTTAGAAATTTTGAGCTGTGATCTCTTCAAATGTTTTTTTTTTTTTTCCTTCACTAATATCCTAGCTGCCCTCCTCCCATATACTTTCCCTCAAGAAAGAAATTCTAACTGGATTTATTGGTTCCAGTATACTCATTTATTGTCTGCATTTTTCAGGACAGTGGGATGATTGTATAGAGTCTAGTACTCTTTCCTTTCCTCCTAATCTCCCTCTCTCTTTCATTCTTTTTCTCTCTTTTGTGCAGTATGGCACTCTCATCCATTGGTGGTCCATTAGTGGTAAACCTGAGACTTTCAGAATAAAAGAAAATCTGCTTGAGTTTTGAGCCAAATTAATGCTCTAACCCAGCTTCATCAGTGTTTATTTTAGGTTAATGCCACTCATTTTGCAAAAATATGGTGATTTGATTTCTTCTTTGTCTCTAGTGTGTATAACTTCATTGGGAATGTTCACATAAGACAATAAACCAGATTTGAGAATTCCTGAATTATCCAGCAAAATATCAATAAAGTTCAGCCAGCATCCCAAGGAGAGGATAAAGCATAAATAAGATAGAAGAGAGAGTGAAGGAATATATTTAATTTGGAACTGAATTTACATTTTATTCTTGAAAGGGAATATTTTGGGGACTTGTTTGAAATAAAATTAATGAGTTATTGAGGAAGTAGTCATTTTACCCATAATGTTATGAGAACTATGTAAGGTAGTATTATGGGAAGGGTATTATAGTATTAAGAGGAGAAATAATGATGGAAAGAACAAAAGCAGTAACAGTGAAAATAGGGGAAAAAAGAATATTAGGAGAATATAAGGGATATTAAAAAAGTAACATTTACAAGTTTGGTTCGGGTAGTTAGTAAGAGGAAAAATGGTCTAGAATAAGGCTCAGCTTAGTAGTTTGGACATCTGGGTGTATATTGATGCCACTGATGGCCATAGCTGGCACACAGATACCAGGCAACATTTGTGGTGCTCCAGAGGCATATGGGTATAGGCTTATGTACAACTTCTGTTTTATTAGCTTTAATAATAATATTCATTTGCTCCCACTTGAGAAAACATATTATAATGTAAGTGAATAAAAGGATTTTTATTATAAGGATTTACTTGAATCTTTTCTAAATAATTTGTAAATTTTAGTACTTGATTGGTAACCAACATGTTATTTCACCACCAAGTTAAAAGTTATAACCTACTTGTGTTTCTACCTCCTGCCTACCTTGATTTGGGAGTGACTTCTATTGTGACCAGGCTTATCATCCTAAAAATGCTGATGACATTGTATCTTTCTGTTGGATTTTTAGGCCAATAGGTTAAAATTACAACTTCCTAACTCAGCACATACACATCTTCAACATCACCCTCAATCTACTATTACAGCCTCATTTTGGGACATCTCCCTCTTTGTATGGCATTTCCAAGACATTACAGAACCTTTTGCAACTGCATTCCTTTGTAGATGTTCTTCCTTTTCTCTGGAATGACTCACCCTACTCCTTTAGCTACTCTGGTCGTTAAAAATATCTGTTCAACTATCAGCTAAAATATCCTCTCCCTAATAAAATCTCTAATTTCCTTAATGAGAATTAGCTACTCTGAAACAAACTTTGTTCACATTTCTGCAACAGCACATATTAAAATGTGCTGAATTATTAAAATATTCAACAGCACATTTAATTGAAGTTTATCTGTTTCCATCTGTGTTTTATGATAAAAAATTTGAGCTGTTTAAGAAAAGACTGACTCGTAGTCATCATTGCAATTCAGTTCTTAACACAGTGTCAGGTTCAACATAGGACCAATAAATTATTGAGTGGATGAAATTGAACAGTAATTGACAGTGTTTTTATAATCTATATAATTTTTTATACCTTTGGATACAGTATCTATGAATTAGTGAGGAATGTTAAAGTCCTGAATAATCATTGTTGATTTATTCTATTTCTTTTTCCTCTTGTCAATTTTTGTATTTTGGCACTCTGATTTCAAGCTCTTGCATATTTTGGATAGCTATGTCTCCTAGAGTAGTTGACCTTGGCCCTTTTTTAGTTCTGAAATATGCCTTTTTGTCTTAAAGTATACTTCACCCAAAAGGAACACCAGCTTTCTTATGATTTGAGTTTGCATAGCATATTTTTCCATGTATTTACTTTCCACATTTCCCCCATATATTTACTTGATATTTAAACTACTCTCTTATAAACTTCATATAGTTAGGACTTAACTTTTTATTCAGTCTGGCCAATTTCTGTCTTTTAATTTGAGTGTGTGCTCTTTTTACATTTAATATAACTAATGATATTGTTGGTTTTGTTTATCTTGCTATTTATTTTCTATTGTCATTATATTCTTCTTTTGGCTTTTAGATATATCTCCATGATACATAAATAAATTTATGTAAAATATGCTTCATCCTTCCTCATGAGAGTGAACATAAATATCTTTATTATGCTTGAAATTGTAGACAATTTCCTTCCCAAAATGTTCCTTGGATTATTAACATGCTTCTCCCAAATTGCTCATAAATATGTCTCCAAAGAGTTGAAAAGCAAACTTTACCCCAAAAGCCCGAAAACTTGTAAATATGTAAAAATGTAAGTTCATCTACTGATAAGCATTAAGTTGTTTGAGAGCTTGTTGCTGTGGCTACCTTGTTCAAAAGAGACAAACACCTGCTGTACCCCAAAGTTATACATAATTTACCTAACCCATGACTTAATGTATGAGATGACTTTGAGCATCACCAACCAGAACAAGATGATATAAGCATGAGCCAATAGCAGGAAGAGATTATTACTGCCCAGATACTCAGCATGTAAACCCAGAAGCCAGATGATATTGAACATCAGTACAGCATGGACTTCCTGAGTATCTCTCAAGTGTGCTGAGCTGATTGATGGGCCCATGCATACCAACCATCAGCAACTGCTGGCACAGATCAAGGTGACCCACCTGCAAGCAGGAAAGACAGCATGTTCATTCTTGTCCCTTCCCTTTTCTTGCTTGCCATTGACACATAGCTTATTGCAGAATTTATTTAAGCTAAGTAGAGTTCCATGCATTTTTTTTCCCTCTGTACTCCTTTCTCAGAGACATTTTGAAACCAAGGTTCAATTTTTATTTTCAGGTGATTTTACTCAAAACAACCTTATTTACCTTTAAAAAAAGTTTGTAAGTAGTTGTTCTATTGATTATAATATGTATCCTGAACCTATTGCATTTATCCTAGAATTGATATTTACTACTGCAAGCATAATGTAAGGCATGTCCATTTATTTTCTACCCAATCTTAGTGATAGTGTGCTAAATATTTTACAGCTATTTATCTTACAAACACCATAATTCATTTTTATTGTTGCTTCAATTATCTTTTTCAGAAAGCCAATTTCATTTACATTCATTCAGAATTACCATCACTTGTCTTTTAAAGATATTAAGAACAGAAAAAATTAGTCTTTTATCTTTCCCCACATCATAGTCCTGGAGTTTTCCCTTCCTTCCTTTAGACCCATGTTTCCAACTGGAATCATTCCCTCCAGCTTGAAGGACTCCTCTAGTGTTTTTATGACACAGGTCTGCTAGTGATAAAATCTCTCAGCTTTGACTTCTCTATAATTTTTTTTATGTTGTACTTATTTTCAAGGATAGCTTTACTGAATATAAATTTCTAGTTTTCAGTCTTAAAAAAATGATGAAGATGTAATTCCACTGTCCTCTGCCTAACATTGCCTTTGATGAGAAGTCAACACTTATTTTTATCATTGTTCATCTTACTGTAACTAACACCCTTTTCCTCTGACTTCATTTAAAACTTTCTTTGGTTTTCAGGACTTGGACTTTGATGTGCCTAAGTGGTTTTCTTTCAATTAATCCCACGTGGACTTCATTGATCTTCTTGGACCTATAATTAATGCTTTCGATCAAACTGGAACCTATCCATTATTCAAATGTAGCTATTTGTTTTGTTTCAAACAAACCTATACGCTAGACACCCTCATACTATCTCATGAGTTGTGCTGGTCTGTCTTCAATCTGATTTTATCACTCTTATTCACAACTAGTATCTGTATTTTCTTGTAGCAAATATATTGTCTCATAATGCAGTTATTACATCACTTTAAAAATTTTTTTCTACTTGCCTGTGAACTCATTGAGTGTGGAGGATTGTATTTTCTTTTAATCAAAATTATGTTTAAACTGTTAGTGCTCTATAAAAATTTGAATGAATCAATATCAGATGGGAAATGAGACTAAAAGCCACAGGATTCTGACACCATATTCTCTATTTTTAGAATAAAATGCAGCATTTTAAAAAAGAATCCTATATATTTACAACATAATCTAGAAAACACATGTCAAAATCCTTTCCTTTTGAGGTTACACATAAATGAAAATGGCAACTATTAACACATTATTTTCTAAACCATATATAATAGAGACTCAGGGAAGAGCTTTTCCCTCAAAGGAGACTGTAAATAATGGGGATTTTTTCTCAGACTAATGACGTTTGCCACAGTGATCTATGGTTTACACTCTCACGTCAGATAGGCTTTCCATAGGATTAAAAGGTTTACTAAAAATACAGTCATTCATTGTGCACCGGTCATGAGCCTCGGAATTCACCACCTGGAATTTGTTCTAAGTTATACAACTTGACACTAACCTCAAGATGTATTAAAGTGACTGTCAGAGGTTTGCCACTGTGAGGAAGTGCACTATTAGGGTGTAAAGATAACGGCAGTGATTTAGTGTTAGGGAATCAACCTGGGAAATATGTTCTTATTTCCTGGTTTTGATTCTTGAGTTTTCTTGGTGGCACCAACAGATTTCCTTTAACACAGAATCACTGCATGCAATATCAAAAATGATGCATCTTAGCCCTCGGCCTAAATTATTTCTCTGCATTTATTAACAATGCAACAAGTTCAACATATATGGCATTAGCTTACACTTGTTCTGTAAATGACAGGGTCAGGTTCTAATCTTACAAATACTGAAGATTCTTTCCCCCCACAAATTGTACCTCTCTTTGGGGGAAATCATGAATCACAGGTATCTATGTAGTACAGTCTGTTCATCTGACCCACTTGAGAACATAATAGGAAAATTAAAGTTACATGAATGAATAGGTTGAGATTGGGAACAGAGAAATGCTTGGGTATATGTTTTGGGGTTTTTTTGTGTGTGAAAGCTAAAAACTAAATGCTCTAAGAAAGCTTCTTTTTATCTCTGCTACAGGAAAAAGATACTCAGCTCCTTATGATAAATCGAGACTTATTTTACCAGACATTTTGAGATTCTCTGCACTCCTGGTATATTTCTTTCTTTTGATTTATCATATCAGCACAAGAAAATCTGCATGAGAAACACTAAAAAATAGTGGTGTGTTTCCCTTATAGTGCTTATTCCTCTTAAATTATCTTTCTATTTGCTTATTTGTCTTTTTACTGCCAAACAGAATATAAGTACAATGATGAAAACACATTTTAGTACTTCTTTATTAATATAATCTCTGCACTTACAGTAGTTCTTTGTAAAATATAGGAATTCAAAATTATATGTTAAATGGATGAATGAATATAATGATTGACACTAATTGTTTTTTTTTAAGAGGGGAATAACTTTTTAAATCTTCATTAGGATATTACCCATGGAATATTTGTTCCTCAAAACACTTCTTTTAAGGCAGTCAGAGTACTATAATTAGTTTCTATGACAACATCATACTAGAAATTAGTGGTGGTGGTGGTGGTGGTGAGGGGGACATAAGAGAAAATAGAATAAAATAATTAAATAATATTTTCAGCAGAAAGTAAATTTATTTTTCTCATGAAGCTTATTTCTTATTCTTACTGTGGACTTTGTTCACTGCTTTTATTGCCTACATATATTCTAAACATATAGTAACCCATAAGTCACTAAGATATCACTTAGTAAATTGCTATTACAGTGTATTTATCATACTGAATGGTAGTATATTTGATTAAAAGTGCAAATTGCCATCAACTTAACACTGTGTGTGGGTATGTGTGTTGTCTTATATGTACATAAAATTTTAAATTGCATATTTGAAATTTGTATACATATTTAGAATTATAAAGTGATAATAGATGTCTTAACAGATTCATCTAGAATATAGACCCTAGGAGTAATGTGAAGAAAAAATATGACTTGAATATACTTTATTAAAATATTAGAGAAAATGCTGCTAAAATTCTTTTATCTGTTTTTTGGACAGCGGATGGGAGGGAGTGAATGTATACAGAGCGTATCTTTGAATCTTGGGGACTTTGACCAATTTATTTAATATTCAAAAAGTGTTTGCTTTGAGTTTGAACCTTAGATTCACTCTCTACTATTTGGTTTCAGGAAAGCTTCATTTCAATCTACTCAATATAAAGTGGGAATAATAATCCCTACCTCAGATTTTATGCTTATAATGTAAAGCAACTGATGTAGAACTTACTAAACAGTACGTAATATATGTTAATGGAATAATAATGGACTGATGGTTAAGCCAGTGACCAAATGACCAACAGCCAATAGACAACAGTGGCCAATAGACCAACAACAATTGAGAGATTAGTCTATTCTGTGAGGCTTCTGGGCTGTATGCCACCAAAAGGATCCAGCATCTACAGAATAAGTTAATTATGATGTACTTGCAAAGCTTAACACAAAGGTTGCTGATTACTTACAAACATGCAGCTTGCAGCAGATGAAATCTGGTTGCAGGTGATTTGACTCAACTCTCTAAATTCATGTTACCTAGCATAATTCATACGCAACAGGTGATGTGGACTCTCAGCCATAAGCATCATATGCTAGAGCTAAAAACTTTGAGATGAAAGGTTCCATATCTCATTACTAATCCCTGGAGCTATCTCATCTTCAGCCAAATCATAAATAATATACATCTCCCCTGGAGAAACTAAAGACAAAAATACTGCCATAAAATACAGCTGGCATCATAAATCTGTTACAAAATCATACCATAGTCATTATTCTAAAACCTGAGTACTCGGGCCCTACTCACATCGTAACTTCCTTGTCACTTAGTTTAGTATAACATTACAAAAGAAGTATGTAGGATTATTTCTTAGCATAAGTTCAGGTACCAGTATCTTAGTTCAAAATATTAAATTTTTTCAACTATGATAAAATAATCCTTTAATATATACTTGATGGATTATATACTAGAATGTTATCTGGTTACTTTATAATTATATTGGATATGAGTACATTCTAAATATAGATACGTATTTTAGGAATATATTGGGTGTAATCCTTAATGACACTTCATGGCAATGAATATTTAGACTAAAATCCGTTTATTCAAAAATGAAAAGAATTAAATTTTTAGGCTTACCTCTGTGTATCTGCATTCATCCTTCCCATGCATTTCGTGTTTCAGTTATGTGAGTGAATAGAAAGGGAAAAACAATTTGTAAGTGATAGATGCAAGCATGTGTATTGTATTATTGAATTCCTTGGTATCTAGATTAGAAGTTAGAAAAGAAAATTTACTGTATGAAAGATCTCTCAGAGGAGCCCTGGAAGAGTTTGTAGTAGAATGTCCAAGAGAACTGAACATAGAGGGACCAGATAAAAGAGAATGTTCAACTAAATAGCTTAAACAAAATTTTTATTACCAAGGTTATGTCCCTAAATGGGAAGGATGTTGTTATGTTTCTGTATTACCTGAAGTATGTTCAGGGAAAATAAATTGCTTTCTATAAGGGATAATTGTAGTGATCTCACTTTATAACAGTTTATTAAATAAATTCTTATAGGGAAGAGTACTCATTCAAGATTCCAAAATCAGGTGAAATAGGATTCCAAAAACTTGGCATATACCTCTGCAAGCAGGTATCCAATAGAAAAAAAAAAATCCCACTTCCTAATTTATTTTCTATTTCAGTACTTCTGTCTGATCACATAGATACTAAAGTTGATAGGTGCCATATAATGCATGAATAGATTTATTATCAGAAGTAGTATACTAACACAACTCAAAGCAATTCAAAATGTAACTGAAACGTTCTAGTCATTCTGTAAAGCCATTAAAAGAAAACCTCTAGTATTAGGGAAGCTTTATCAGGAGGGACAATGTCAGCTCATTGGGAAGAATGATCCTGAGTTGGCCCTTAAGGAGGAAGAAAGTTCCCATTTCCTTGCAGGGCGGAAACATTGTGCAGAAATGTCTTTCAGAATGGTGGTACCTGTAGATTCTGTGGAACCGCTGACAATTGCCTGACCAGAAAAGGGCAAGAGATGCCCCCTCATAGCTTCCCCTCAGAATCATTACTTTTCTATTGATATTCATAATAGCAGATATGCAAAGGGGTTACTCATAATTTTTGTCAAGGACAGTTACATATTTTAGCAATTTAGAAGGCATCTAGCTTAATTGAACATTTTTTGTGTTCATAGCATTTTAAACTATAATGATTTCTAACCAAGAACAGCAGACACTCTTTACATCAAAATGGTCCAAAAGCATTTCCAGGTAAGTTAAGCTAGCAATTTAATTACATGTGTTCCACTTTTTACCAAATCCTCACTGCAATGATGAAATGATGCCAACATAGGAGAAAATATGTAAATGCCAGGAACAATGGAAGGTTATCTACCACATCTCACAGAAAATTTGAGAAATGTCTCTTAGAGATGGGTCAGATGAGGAAAGATTAAAAAAAGGCATCCTCTACTGGGCCAATTTATAACTTTGTTTCCTGATATTTCCCAGTTATTTGGGGAATTAAGTGGAGACTTTGGCAGACCAGATAAAACTTTAATTTGGAGGCATGAAACCTGAAAAAACAATTATTCTAAATTGAAAAAAATTGAGGAAATGGACCTTTAGAAATATATAATTTCAGAAAAGTGATTTGAGATGATAGAATAATTTTGAACAAGCCAATAATGTGAGATACTATTTTGAATGTTCTCAAAAAACAATCCCCAAGAAAAGTACTAGGACAAAATTATTTTATTTTCAAGTTTATGTAAATGTTTGAGGAACATATATTCCTTTTTATGTAAATTATTATAGGACATAAAAAGTATGTAGAGCTTCTAAGCTGTTTTTATGAATCTGACATAATTATAACACACTTGTAGATGGTACAAAAAATACATTTATACATCAATCTTACCAAGAGATATGTGTACATTTCTAAAATTAAATGTTTAACACAGATCAAGCTATATAACTATATATGTGTGCGTGTATGTGTGTGTATGCATATATATAAATATTTATATATATATTTATATATATAAAATAGCCAGTAGTACAGATGACGATAATAAAAGGATAACTTATACTTAAGACATCCATTCATATATTCCATTACGTTAGTACATACGATGGAGAAAAGCATAAGATTTTCCTGATAAACTTTAACAAAAATGTAACCAAATTCAAAGTATGTGTGTGTATGCATATATATAAATATTTATATATATATTTATATATATAAAATAGCCAGTAGTACAGATGACGATAATAAAAGGATAACTTATACTTAAGACATCCATTCATATATTCCATTACGTTAGTACATACGATGGAGAAAAGCATAAGATTTTCCTGATAAACTTTAACAAAAATGTAACCAAATTCAGTAGTACTTTTTAAATATTTTTTAAATCTTGAATTATATTTAATTGTGCGAAGTGGGGATAGTTTTGTTAAATGCAAGACTGGAGCAATGATATCCTTTATCACTGCTATTATATAATAATTTGGGAGAAGGTTTAGCCATAGGATGAAATGACAGGATGAAATAAATTAGATATATGAACTATTATGAAAAAATATAATTAGAACAATCTCTGTATGATACGATTATCTACTGAGAATGCCAAGGAATTAATAAAAACTGTAAAAAATAAATAGAATAGTGACATGGCCTATTACAAAATCTCTATAAAATCAAATAGCTTTTCTGTATGCCATCAATAACTTCTTGGAAAACATCTTGAAAAATGACTTTATCACAGTAGCAATATAAAACACAAAATACTAAAGAATGAGACTAAAAATAAATGTGCTAGGCTTATTTGTAAAGAAAACTACAAAATTTTAGTAACCATGAATTTTAAAAACAGTCGATAATTAAAACATGCAAAATTTCTTTTTTTTTTTTTAAGATTTTATTTATTTTTTCAACAGAGATAGAGACAGCGAGAGAGGGAACACAAGCAGGGGGAGTGGGAGAGGAAGAAGCAGGCTCATAGCGGAAGAGCCTGATGTGGGGCTCGATCCCATAACGCCGGGATCACACCCTGAGCCGAAGGCAGACGCTTAACCGCTGTGTCACCCAGGCGCCCCTGAACATGCAAAATTTCTATATAACAACTTACAAATATTTAACATTTTTAAAGAAATCTGCAAAAGATTGTCTTTTAAGTTTATGAAATAGATTTTTTTGTTACATAAGACGGCATGTATAAATAGATGGATATACATTGCTTTAATTTTTTAAAAAATGTGTTCATCAGCATAACCACAAACAAAATTAAATTTCAAATAAAAACATAACATCTACAATGGAAAGACATTAATATCCTTCCTATGTAAAGAACTACTAAAAATCAATAGAAAATGGGTAAAAAGCAATCCATCAGAAATACATGTATATGTTCAGTAACCACACTGAATAGATTTAGGGTTAGTAGTAACCTAAGACATCCATATGGAACAGTGTGGGGGTTCCAGTTTTGCTCATTAATTGCTAAGCTGTTTTAATAGTATTATAGGTAAAGAAATGATAAACTTTCAAGGTAATTTTTAGAAATAGACATTATTAAGGCTCTGATGAAGCCTGGGTATCTAATATGTCTGAAAATTTTGTTTTTAAATATTTGCTTTGCCAGTTACTAGTTGTGATTATGAGCAAACAAGTACTTGCCATTTTCCTCACTTTCCTCACTTTTCTCGCCTATGCAATTTGGATAATAATGCCTAACTCAAAGGATTGGGAAGATTAAAAAATCTTTAATATAATTGTGTGATACCATGACTATCAAGTAAATAGTAAGTGCTCAATAAATTATTACCATTATTATCACTGCATGATTATAATCTAAGGACCTTAAATTAGGCTTCAATTTATCTTCCTCTCTCTCTCTTTTTGGTAACATTCTTTAAAATCTATGGATAAAGAGCTCCTCTAACTTTTGATCAACTTTTAGTTGTTTTTATCTTTTTACATCCCATAGCATGTCTTGAGCCAAGCAGGACAGTTTGTTTAGGTAGTGTCTGCTCTAGGTGTGAGCCAAGTACTCCCTTTGGAAGTGTTCTCCTGGAGCTGTATATTCCATTATTCCATTAAGTGTTTCCAGTCTGATATATGAAGCTCTCTCCTATCGATAGATTATTAATACATATATTCACAGAGTATTAATAAAACTAAACCATATTTAACTTTCTTTCTTTCTTTTTTTTTTAAAGATTTTATTTATTTATTCGAGAGAGATAGAGACAGCCAGCGAGAGAGGGAACACAAGCAGGGGGAGTGGGAGAGAAAGAAGCAGGCTCATAGCAGAAGAGCCTGATGTGGGGCTCGATCCCAGAACGCCGGGATCACGCCCTGAGCCAAAGGCAGACGCTTAACCGCTGCGCCACCCAGGCGCCCCCCATATTTAACTTTCTAATGAATTAGTGTGCACTGTGTTAGTTATAACCATACCTTGAGGAAACTCATTGGCTGCCATAGTACTAGTGTGCAAAACTACGGCATGCACTTTAAAAAGTCATATGACTGCACCTTTTTAATTTTAATTTTAAATTTTGTGCACTTTGCTGAGCATGTAAACAAATTCCTTGTTCGTCAATGCAGGCTGTTAGCCGATTTTAGCTTTGACTAAGCTTTTTCCTCTTACTTTCGAATCACAATACATATAAACAGAACCAACTCTTCACAGGGTTTGAAACAGATCATTTTTCCTTTCTGCTTGCAATCCTCTCCAGCGTGACCTGTTCTGCAGTCCCTTTCTTTAGGTTCCTGGTAAATTACTAAAGTTAGTTTGAGTGAAGTTAAAGCATTAGCTGGCCTTCCTAGACACTACTGAATTTGACTGTTATTCCATTCTGGTAACATTGTACTTCAAGTATGACCTTTAGCGACTAATGATAGCATTTCAGCAACAGTTTAAACAGTAATGAGGGTCATTTGGATCACAGGGTCTTGTACTCCTTTTTCAATGACAAGGCATATGTGAGTGTTTACACCATGTGTTAGTTTTCTACTGCTGCTGTGCAAGGTACCACAAACTTAGCTGCTTGCAACGCAAATTTATTTTTCATATTTCTATATGTCAGAAGTCTTTGTAGACTCCGTTGGTTTCTTACCTCTGGTTCTCCCAAAGCAGAAATCAAGGTGTTAATCAGCTGGGCTCTTATCTGAAGGTTCTGGAGTGGGAGGAATCCACTACCAGGGTGATTCGGGTGGTTGGCAGAGTTTAATTCCATACTGAGAAAGGACTGAGGTACCCAATTCCTTGCTGTCTGTCAGCCAGAAGTCATTCTGAGCTCTAGACACCACCCGTATTCCCTGGCTCTTGGCTTCCTTCCATCGTCAAAGCCAGCAGTGGTGGTGGGCCAAGTCCATCCTTGTGTAACCTTAAGTACGACAATAGGAATTCACCTATTCTTGGAGAATAGGAAGCAGCTGTATTTAGACAAGGGATAACTTTGGTGGCAGGTGAGGGGAGAGGAAGTCTTGTTTATGCATTTTTACTTACCAAAGAATAGAAGATGGATGTCTTGTGCCATATGGGTTGTGGTTTCCATGACCTTTGGACGAGCCCCTGACACAAGGGAACCTGTTTCGTATACAGAAGCTCAGACCTTATATCAAAGATTTTTATCTCTGGTGTGGGGCCTCTTTTCTCAGCATATTCTTCAGGGCCCTAACTGTCTATGGACCCTCAAAGTCATGTATCTGAAAAAGCATAGCATTGTATACAAAAGCTGTTCTTACAGGTGAATAAAATCATCAAGTATCTGTAGGGAACTGATGCTTGTTGCCACCCAGCCGTTTCCACCCTTTGTTTCCTCATTCGTTCAATCCATAATAATATGAGAAGACTTTACTAAGCGTCAGGCAGTACTTTGTTGCTAAGGCTACTTCTGTAAAAAAGTTAAACAAATTCCCATCTTTAAGAAATCTTCTAAGTTGCTAATGGAGACAGTCCATAAATAAGCAAGAGATACAATATAGATTGTGAAATTGCTACACATTATTCAGAATAATGTGATGGAGAAAGTGAGGGATAAAGATTGGCTGTTATTTTAAACAGGATGTTGGAGAAGACCTCTGAAGGAAAAATGCACACAGAAGGGATAACCATGCTTCCAGATATCCTAAACATTTTAGAGCATGACCTGGGTGGGACATGTCTTGAAGCTATTTTAACAATACTAATAATGGTAGTAGTATATTTATTGCATGAATAATCCTTTACATTTTTATAAAACAATAACTTTTTAAAAATTATTTAAAACTCCAAGCAATATTTGACTTACTATATGGTGAGGTTGCCATAATTCATATTGGTGGGAAAATATAGATCTTTATCGCTTTTTCTACTTAGAGTCTAGAGGGAAGGAAAGAGAAATTTTAAAGCTTCTGCCAGTTTCATAGAGCAAAAGGTTGAGATCCAGAGTAGCTGGTGTTTTTGTTTTATAAAAATATTACTGGGTCTTTGGATATGCAAATTACAGAGGAGATCTAAATTCCTTTGGAGAGTAAAATAAAGGATATGGAAATGTCCAAGATTGTGGGGGTCTGAGAAAATGGAGGGGAGAGGAGGGTGATATATATATATATATATTTTATGGAAAGGGGGTTGAGTCACAGAACTATAAAATCCCATCTCACAGATATTCATTCAAAATAAAAACTGGGAAAAATGAAGAAAAGGAATTGGGTTCAATGTCTGGGATGATAAAGTATGGAAAAAAAGTGACACAGGTGTAGATGATAGGAATTATAAATCAAGCTGATAGGGTAGACGCTTGTTATTAAGGCACAGGAGTTTAAAAAAAAAGTTAAGTCTTTTTGCTAGACACTGTGGGATTTTAGGCTCCCAGTGCCCATGGGGTGGTGTTTATGCACAGTTATTTTAAATTTGAGAGGACGGGTGACATCTGCTAACACCAGGATTATATTCATCTAGTGGTTCTGGATCTTCCAAACAGTCCTGTGAAGTAGGTTTGAAATTGTTTCCTCTCTAGGAGAAAAGGAAGAAGTTAGACAAGTTGGAGTTTATTTTCCTATGAGGACAAGGTACAGATGGTGCTACACCTTGATTCTTGATTCTGTCTTGCTTTGTTTTGAACTTCTAGTTTTTCTTTTTCTTCATCTACCTCCTCTTTTTTGTCTCCTCCTCCTCTTTGTCTGCCTCCACTTCCTTAGTAATTTGACATTCTCAACATCCTTTGCTCATGTTCTTGTACATTTGGAAGATAAGAAGTAGTTGTCCTAATTGGCAAAAATTCCATTTCCTGATTTCTGGGCACCAAAGCAACTTCTGGATTTTCTAGATCACATCTAAGTTGGTGACACCTAATTTCTATTATTAAATCTTTTTCTGCTTTATATACTTCATATACTTTATATACTGATGCTGGGTTCTGTTTTCCTGAATGAAAATGACTGATAACAGTTATTTCTGATTTTTTTCCAGTCTTCTAAAGTACTTTTCTAAAATGCATTTTGTTAAAGAGCTGTTTACATTAATGTGAATGCTTAGGGAATGTCATCATCCCTTCAAAAAGTTTTAAAAGTCTTACAACTCCAAAAAGTTTGTAAAAGACCTGAGTGCAAATAAAATCCATGTCCATTAAGCTACTGGAGTAGAGTCTGGTTAATAGCCTGAACCCGAAATGACTCAGGACATGTGTTATCAGTAGGGCAACATTGCCTCCAAGAGGGCAAAAATTGGTTCTTGAGCAGAAGAAAGCACCTCTTTTTATATATAAAGCATAGATATACATACAGAGGTGCATAAACAGATATGCAGTTATTGGTGGCATTAAAATTGTATGGAGTGGGGGCGATTAGGAAAAACAGTGTTGCAAAAGACTCCTCAGGGAATGATAATGGCGGGGGGGGGGGGAGAAACTTTCAAGAAAAGTAGAGGCTAATTTCATTCCAAGAAGGCCCTTAAAGTTTATTTCCATTCCAACTCAGAATTTCAGATGTGCCATGGTATATACTATAGGTGCCCGTGCATCATTGAAGAAGATTCTGCAGTCTATCTTAGATCATTGATTCCCATACATGGCATTTAAAATCATAATTTCAAGATAACAGGCTCCAGAAAAGTGCTACCTATGGAGGGCTCCAGGTGGTTCCATAATCAGCCAGGTTTTTTATAATTGCTGCTCTACTGTAATATCCCATGACTTCTGCAGGGCCAGTTCTATATAGCTCTGTGATGCCAGAAAAAATGAAGATAGTGACCCTGATTGTTCTCTCTGGTGTCTGCATCTATGTCCATTTCATGCTCCAGAAGCAATCATTTCTTGAATGTATTTTCTTGTAATTTCTTCCATTAATTCCACTTTATATGCTCTTAATATGTCTTACTTTGCTCTTAATACATTCTACTTTTTCCATTATGAATAGCTGATAAAAGGTATATATGATTTCTAGAATATTCAGTTTTTATTAAATTTTCTTACCCTTTCTCACCCCGCCATAGGCCAACATCGCATTTAAAGGGATAATATGTGCTTATGAGAAAACTGGATGCAGACAATTAAGTTCTAAAAAGGTCTCTTAGAGAAGGACATGTGTCAGCCCTTAAGGAGAATTATAATACTTCTGCAGTAACGCTTTTGTTAATGACTGTAAATATCATATATTTAAAAATGAGTAATGTTTCTTATTAAGAAATTTCACTAAACAGGAATGGCTATATTGATTTTTTACCCTCTATGGCAATACATCCTGAATATGGAAATACTTCCACTGTGAGGAGATGAATCATTTCTAGTTTATAAGAGCTCTGTCAGAGGGAAAAACAGAAATCAATAGACGCCAAGTTACAACCTAAATTGTTTAAGTAACAAGAGATACAAATAGGGAAGTTTTAAATGGATAATATGAATTATGTGTTGTGTATGGTTTTTTTTTCCCCCAAGTAAATTGATGAAGTTGTAGATCCTATTTTTGGGGACACACAGAAAACTGAAACCAAAGTGAGAGCCTCACCATCAGAAGGGGAGGGATCTTACAGCCTTCCCCAGGCACTTTTTGCTCAATTTTTAAATCTAAACATCAAAAACACTTTGTATTATTTTTTTAAAACCCCACTTCATTTTGTACTTGGAATTATTGACCATAGAATATAGAAGGAATCTAATAGTTCATTTGGCTCAATTTTATTTTACTAATGAGGAAACTGAGGTTCCAAAACGTTAAAAAAAAAAATTGCAGTGTTCTAAATCTTCTTTCTATACTCCACGTTACAATCTTGTGATGTTTTATGTCACTGAATGTGTCTCCATAACTACATTCAATGCTCTACCTCAGATTCTTCTACATCTCCCAGAATACTTAGAGCAAGAAATAACCAATGAGCATTTGACTAGTAATGACTGCTTGGAGTGCTGTGTCGAAGGAGTCAGTGGGACAGATCTTCACATGGTTGGCACTCTCTCATTGGCTAAGTCTCTCCCCAGATATGACCACTCCTGAGAGGGCTGTTTGGCTACTGTCTTCCATCACCCATTTCCTCAGTCACTTCCTATTTCCTTTCTTCACTTGTTTAGAATTTCATCTGAAGTTATCTGTATTTCCTGTGTATGGCCTGTGTAGGGGCCAAGGGCCAGCTGCCCAAAGATGGGCCACTCTGGCATGAACATTATTTTGAGTTAAAAGCAATCAAAACCTAACAGATTCAGTAAAGGCTCTTTATCTACCTGTCAGTTGCCTGTGTATACCAGGAAGAGAGCTATTAACGGAGACCGCTCCTTACCTAAAAAATTTATCTGCATAACAGGACAACCTTTGTTTTCCAAACATCTCCTCTCACCTTTCAGCTAATGGTCTTTCTGCTCTTTCTGTTCTCATACCTCTATCCCTCTCCATAGCTCTTAGAAGCCTCATGTTACCCATTGTCTTTGAAATTTCCACATCTGTGTGGATTCCCCTGGATGTATACTGTTAAATTTGATTTTCTCCTGTTAATCTATCTCATGTCAATTTGATTCTTAGTCCAGCTAGAAGGACCTTGAAGGGCAGAGGAAATTCTTCCTCCCTGACACCTTCTTCCTCTAATAGAAAATGAACTCCAAGAGAGCAGAGATTTTATCTTGCTCATTGTTGTGTTGTATCTGCCAGGGTTTATTAGAGTGCTGGCACATAGGAAACACTCCATAAATATTTTTGAAATCATTTTAAAAAGAACACATGTACTACATTGCATGTCTCCATATGTTTCTAACTCGTATTCACAACTCTTGTTAATTGAATATTTTTAAAACTTCCATTAGGAGTTCAATATTTAAAAATTCTTTTTGCAAAAAATGTTTTAACACAAGAGATATTTTGGTACATTTTAATTCATTTACATGATCTCTAGAGCAGGTTAGGTTTTCTAAAAGCAAGAACTATCTATACACATTTAGTATATACTTGGATAGAATTTATCCATTCATTATTATTGATTCATATACCATTGGGAGGACAGTGACCAGTACTAACAGGAAAAAAATAGACAAGGAGGATTTGGCGAGTAGATTTCAGTCCTTTTTTTTCCTGAAGACCCTAGAAATAGAGTCTGAAGCTCTTGCTGTGATAATAAAATGTTCCATCATTCACACTGGTGCTATCCACTGAATTACATAAGGAAGAAATGAAAGCCAGTTATCATAAACCAAATATGAGCATTGTCTATTCAGAAAGAAACTGTTGTAGATGAAAACCTGTAGCAAAATTCAGTCTTTTTTGTAGCTAAATTCCATTCCATTTTACTTACAAAAAACTTTTTTAGAGATTGTAGTCCATTATCACCTTATTCTATACTTATTATCTTATTAATATAGATTGCACTAATTCTGATACAATGCTTTGATTCAATCTTCATCTTATTTTTTCACATCTACCATCATTAGATTTTTTTGGGTGCTACTCACAGCATCTCTCTCCTGCCCATCCATTCCACTCTATTTCTACCATTATCTTCTCACTGTTATCTTTCTCTGGAGTTAACTACAATAATCTCCTAACCAGGTCTCCCGGCTCCTGCCTTTCCCTCTCTAAAACTCATTGTTTACAAGGTAGTGAGTATAATATTTTAAAATGTAAGTCAAATGAAAAATTATACATAGAATTTGTATCTTTCTACTAGAATATACACTCCAGGAGAGCAAGGACTTTCTCATCTGTGTCCACTGGTATATTCTTGCTCCCAGTGGTACGACATGATTGGTTCTCAAAAACTGTCTGTTGAATAAATGACTAACGAATTCATCTTCAAAAAAGAATGTTGGTAGGCAGGGACAGAAAGTATTGTCCCTGGGGAGATGGATGAGCGACCAGGATCTTCTCCCTTGTCAGCATGCTTCTCATTCTCCCTTTCCGGCCTCTTTCTTCATCTTGTCTCACTCTCTGCATCACTATCCCTTCTGCCTGCACCCTTTGTTTTCCCTCTCTCACTTGGTTAGTGCTCGGTCGCTGCTTTAATTAAGTTTTTACTCCATATGCTGCTTGTCTCAGAGGAAAGAACTTGTCTGTAACGTTCATCAGTGGGATGGGCCCTGGGGAGATTAGCAATGTGTGCTGCTAACTGATGTTTAAAACATAGGATATTTGCCAGAAAACTGTGCACATACTCTATCCAATCAGGCATTGCCTATTTTTACATGGCATGGATTTGAATACCCGTATCACCCAAGCCACCTTTGTGCCCAGTCTGTCACAGATGTCTTAAAAGCAGGATACCAGACTTGAACCCTACTTCTCCAGGGATTAGTATTGTCTTTGCTATCAAACAAATATTCTACAATTATAGGTTCATTCTTCATTACATATTTTGACAACCTCATCACATTTTTGACTCAAATCCTGAAGTCTCTTTTCCACACACGTTGTCGTTCTATAAGGTCACACACATAAACTGCTTCGCATAGTATACGGCACATAGCAAACACATAAACGTGATATTTTAATCATTATTAATTTAGTTCATTGCTAGTAAAATAGTAAACAGTTTTCTTCAGGCGGTTTCTTTCTACTCCCTACAGACACAGTGAACTCTGCTACTTATTGTCTATATTTCTCCATTTAATTCACAAAGATAAGTGTCTGTTAAAAGCCTTTCTGAAATCCAGACATACTATATTTATATGGCTTCCCTGACTTGTAAGCTAATGGAAAAGGATCCTCCAAATTTCTTTAATATATTATCTCATGGGAATTAGCACCTACTATAGGAAATCATTTTTAACTGTGAAACACAGAGATTCAGGTGGCCTTAGAGTTGTAGATCATCACAGGAGACTGGAAAATTAGGTTTTTAAGGGGAAAAAGGCAACAACAACAAAAACCCCCAAAAGCCCTATGTTTCTCTGCCAAATAAATTGAATTTCCTCAAATTATATAGAATTACATAATGGTGGGTCCTGGGAAGTATTACTGAATGTACCTCTGTTTAAAAAAAAAAAACAAACTTTAAAGTTTTTCCTGTTTTGTAATTCTGTTACAATTCAATTTACAAAATTGTTTTGTCCACTGTGGGCAGTTAGTTTATGTTTTCTTTGGATGCTGGAGCAACATTGATGATGACAATGACGACAACTAAAAAAAATCATCCTCTACTAGGACGTTTTATACATAGGGATTAATATACAGAATATGAATTGATAATGTTCACTTTTACTATTTCTACTTCTATTTAAAATAAGGGTAGGAGAACTGGCAAAACTTTAAACACAGTCTGAGTGTACTGTTAATAAATTCCTTATCAAAGAGAAAGTTCTAGCTAAAACAAATAGGAAATAACTGAAATGAGTACTATTGAGAAAGAGTAAATATACTGAGTAAATATTAGTAAAAATAAACAAGAATATAAATAATTGAAAAAGTAGGTAAGAAGAGTTCTGGGAAAAGGGCATTTTTGTATAAAATAAACGAGTAGAGATTAAATGTGTATGATATTTTATTCATTATTTGAAAATCTGTCCACTAAATATTGTTTTTGTTTTTTGTTTTTTTCCGCTGAACTCTGTCCTGAGCCTTTTTCTTATCCTCCTCAGTTCTTCTAAGTGACTTCAAAGTTCCATTGGCCATTATGAGCTATTGGTATTTAAATTGCTATATCCCACTCAGGAGAAATTCTGAAAAATCTTCATGATTCTTTATCCTAATGTCTAGTGGCCCTCTCCTGTGTATTAGGGATGTTCCCTAAGATGTTCCCACAAGCCACCACAAACATACACATTCAAACTGAATTCACCAATTGCCCCATAAACTTGCTCTATTGTGTCCCAAACATGACATGCTCTCGGCCTAGTGTGCAGATCTTCACATTTCTAGACTCTCTTCCAGAGATAGTCATTCGGTTCTTTTTGTCTAGTTCCTACTTATCCTCAGGTCCCAAATTAGACAACATTACATCTAGGGAAACTCTTCCTGGCCAAGTCTGGGATCTATTCTTCCTTCTGTGCTTCTAATCACAGGGCACTTTACCTCAGTTCAGGCAAATCACAAACCTTCTATTGAAATTGCCTTTATTATTGTCTGCATCTGGCAGTGATCTGGCATCTGGTCTGTTGTGTTCACTTGTGATATCCAGAATTGAGCACAGTGTCTAGGATGGAGCAGGTATCCAATAATTAAATCCACTTATTAAACCCTTCCTGAGTATCTACTATGTAACAGACACTATATTAGATATAAAGGACCATACAAATATTAATAAACCTTATTCTTATTCTCATGGGCAATAGAAGAGAGTACTGCTAGCCAAACAATAATACAAAAGGATGAAATGTTGTAAGAGCCATAAGATAAGCACACAGTTAGTAGTGATGAACTGGTTAGGAGGCAGAAAGCAAGGTTCTACACATCAGGATTCATAGGAAACAAAATCATAGGTGGCTGGATGAGGAAGGAATAATGTTGTTGTTTTTTTTTTTAATGCTTTTAAAGAAGTATTTATGGAACTATTTTATTGAGTATCTGCTATTAACTAGTTGTTTTGCAACAGGATTTTTTTTTAAAGATTTTATTTATTTATTCGACAGAGACAGAGACAGCCAGCGAGAGAGGGAACACGAGCAGGGGGAGTGGGAGAGGAAGAAGCAGGCTCATAGTGGAGGAGCCTGATGTGGGGCTCGATCCCATAATGCCGGGATCATGCCCTGAGCCGAAGGCAGACGCTTAACCGTTGTGCCACCCAGGCGCCCCTGCAACAGGGTTTTTAATACACATCTCATTGAACTCATTTGATTCTCATAGCAAATAAGTGATATGGACATTTTTGAATCCTTATTCCAACCCCATTATTCCTACTCATCAAAGAAAAGGTTAAGGGATTTGGTGGTAACATGCTGAGTTTAGAACCTAGATCTGCTGGCTCCAAATGAAATGCTACTTAGCGAGCCTCTAAATGATAAAGTGTTAGAAGTGGTATTGGAGTGATGTAGATGAGTAAATGGTCACTGGGTGGAAAAGATCTAAGAAGTAGTGTTTGGTCTTTTGGCTAGAGTATCATGAAATGATTAAATGTGTCGGAATGCAAGTTCATCTGCTGTTTGAGATGTGGTATAGTAGAGGCTCCAATAGTGATGTAGACACATGTTATTAACAGATGAAACTGTCCTTTATTAGCAGAGGCACTGTCAAAGGAGTTTTACATGCTACACTAATAATAAATAAAACCATGACATAATTTAAGCCTGAGCCTAGGCTGAGAAGGCTTCGTGTCTTTGTATGGCCATCAACCTGGTTAAATAATCCTTTGGATTCTTCTATGAGTCTGAATTAGGTTTCTGACCCCTCATCTGAAGGCAGAGATATTTTAGAATCTTTCAGTTATCATGACAAAATCTCAGAAGCTGGATAAGATAGAAATAAAAAGTAATTTAGTGAGTACTTAGAAAAAGGAAAAGTAAGATTTGGAGTGCTAAGCACTGACATAATACTCCACCAAGACTTGGGATGAGCCATGAGTAAACACAGGGAATCACCACTGTCGCATGTAAATTTTTTAAATAGTGCTTACAAAAATGTAATTTCCTCTTTACTTGTCTGTATCCCCTCCATCAAACCATAACTTAATTGAGAGTAGTATCTGTATGTAACACATTCTCCATTTTAATCCAGCATTTGCATAGTTTTGGCACAAAAGAGGTTCTTGATAAATATTGAATAGGTAATCAGTGCAGTTTATGTGAACCAAAGTTCGACTTTCTAGAGGCATCTGAGTAGACATGTATAGGGAGATTTCTTTTTCTGCTGCTCATGTTTTTATCAATTACATGAATTTCATATACATTTGTTAAATAAGTTTAAAGCTAAATAAAATTATAACAATTGAATTTGGTTTCATACAAAACTATTTTTGAGCATCTGCTATTTGCCAGTAAGCTTTCTGTTTGGTTGTGATGTATCAATGAACAAAATAGACCTAAACCCCTGCTCTTGCATTGCCTAAAATCGAAGATAATTTATTTTCCTCTTCTGCCTTTTCATACCTGTAAATCCCAGGAGAAAGAAATCGTACAATAGTTAGATTTCATAATCAAATGAATCTGTATAAATTATGTATTTATATTTGTGCCCAAGCCCACCTTCAACCGAAATAATTTGATTCTCACTGAACAAATCAAAATACAACATTAAGAGTATTTTAAATGGCATTAATGGACACACTTTTGCCTTCCATTTTAATCACATTTGTATATAAAAAATTACTTGATATATAATGTAGAATTTCATCTGAAACCATTGTTTTGAGACTTCTTTCAACACATTCTCAAGCTACGGCATTTTTAAAACCTAGTTCAAGAAACTTGCATGTTTGAGACAGAATTTTAATTTAAGTGCAAATGATTGATGAATTAAATGTCACAAAATACTTTAACATGTAACATTTTCTGTTCTTTGATGGCTTGGAACGCCAAAACATTTGGAAGAGAGACAGGTGTAGTTATTTTAACCAATATGCCACCACTTACGTAAAGGGCATTTTATAGCATTGCAGTCTTTAAAAATGTTACTGTTTAATCACATCCATCTTGTACTTCAAGTAAAAAGGTAAGGAAACATGTCCAGTGCTTCCATTGAGGACAAAACTGAAGATAATGTGTGAAAGTTTCTAGTGAGGTAAACATAGACTCTATGCTAAGAACCAACCTCCAAATAGTTCTAGTGTCTAATTAGGAAATAGTCTCCTTTGCAAAGTTGTCTATTATAGATGCAAATTAAGGAGAGGAGAACTTCTGCTAGGAATACTGTAGAAAGGGTTTGTACTTTGAGAAGGAAGGTGAACTATAGCATGCTTCTCAAACTCAACTGGGTGTCAGAGTCAACAGAAAAAGTTTTTTAAGAGTTTCTAGGGTTTCAGGGGTGCCTGGGTGGCACAGCGGTTAAGCGTCTGCCTTCAGCTCAGGGCGTGATCCCGGCGTTATGGGATCGAGCCCCACATCAGGCTCCTCCGCTATGAGCCTGCTTCTTCCTCTCCCACTCCCCCTGCTTGTGTTCCCTCTCTCGCTGGCTGTCTCTATCTCTGTCGAATAAATAAATAAAATCTTAAAAAAAAAAAAAAAAAGAGTTTCTAGGGTTTCAATTTCAGGTATTTTTATTTAATATGTCTGGGATATTGAAATATTCAAATTATGCTTTGGAAAGCCATGAACTTGTTTTCTAGAAGGGGCTTCAGTGGTCACCACCCAGAAGGTGCATGACTGGATGGCTTAGAAGTGGGGCAGGGCTTTGGGCTACCAAACTGTGCTACAATTTATTTTTTGTTTGATTTGGGGAGTTTTCTTTTTCTTTTTTCTTCCCTCACAAGAAGTTAAAACCTACCATCATAGATCACCTTAAAATTTCTTTATAATACAAATTTACAATATAGTATTATAGAGTATAACACCACTATCAATTAATTTGTAAATTTGACTCTATGGTTCCATTCTATGATAAATGAACTTGGCCACTAGTAACTGTTAGCTGTTCTTGATTGGGTTCTGAGTACAGCAGCTTTGGGACAACCTCAGAAATCAGATAATAATTTTTGCCCTATTTCTACTACTGATGGATAGAAATCATTCATCTTAATCTGGACAGAAAAAGCTATCTGCCTGCCACAGCACCCAGAGTATATGGTAACAAGTGAATAGATTTTTCTACCAGGAATTCCTTTTTCTGTCACAGCTTATTTAAATATAGCAATGTTTAAAATAAAAAAAACCCAAGCAATGTTATTTCATCATTTTGAAAAATGTTAGCTCATGCATCTGTAAGTATAGAGAACGTTATAGTAAGAACCACGTCAAATAATCTTTCTCCCTAGCATCTTATATCTTTAAAATTGATCACTACAAATACTCTGGAAGGTCTCTAATGTTTCATTCAGTCCTTTGCAAAAATTGTGGTGGAGTAAGAGGTGAAGGATTTAGACGGTGTAAAATGGAACCTGGCACCTATTGATGGGACCCCTCCAAAATCCAATAATTAATGTCAACATCATCAAAGAATCTTCACTGGAAGGCTGGCACAGCATTTTAACTTTTAAATACTAATAAAACAAAAAATAAATGGAGTACACCATATTCGTGCCCATTCACATGAACACGCAAAAAATAGAATAAACTTACATACTAAGATATTTAATTCTTTCATAGATATCTACACATGGGATTCTATTTTATTTTGTTTATTTTGTCTTCTCTTTCTCTTTGTTATCTGGCATAAATACAAAAAGAATAGAATAGCCTGAAGATCCAGGATCACAGTGTCTGCTTCGAAGGCAAAGTGTAGATTACCTGGGTCAAATAATTTACTTCCTGAATTGATTCAATCTATCAAAAGGAAATTGATATTGGAAGGGAAAATAGAAGAAAGGAAATTTAACAGCTTATAATGCATTTTTAGCTGTTCAAGGGCAAAATGAAATATAACACTTCCCAGTTTCTCAATTAAACCTTTCCTGAAGATATGATTTAAAATAATAGGTCTAATATTAATACCTTTAATAATTCACAATTTTCATTCAAAATTCTGAATGC
Organism: Ursus maritimus; assembly: GCF_017311325.1. Taxonomy (NCBI): domain Eukaryota; kingdom Metazoa; phylum Chordata; class Mammalia; order Carnivora; family Ursidae; genus Ursus; species Ursus maritimus. The sequence continues at coordinate 35,636,547 of NW_024427107.1, read as the reverse complement.
ATGAAAGAAGTGTACTACTTTTTTCCTCACATTTAAATTAAATGTGATTCTCTTTTTCACAAGACTGTGTACCACATGAAATATTCTTGTGTGATGAAAAATTGCTATGAACAGTCATTTTATGTTAATTCACAAATAATTTGTAAAATGTGAAATATTTTAAAATCTTTATTTTGTAATTATAATTTTAATACTTTCAATTTGCCTACATAAGAAACTAACAAATTTAAGATTGTTGAGTAAAAAGAGTACAGAACAGTACATCTAAATATTTCAGATTAGAATTTTTTAAGTTAGATGTTATAGTAAGAACAAAGTTTTTTAAGGAATTACATTGTCTAATATTTTATGTAATATTAATCATACACAAGTAAAAACTTCATTTTTAAAGTCAAATGCATGCAATGGAAATACCAGATTTTAGTCCACCATAGAGTATTGTATTCTTCTACTTGAAGCTTTCTTAGCCTCAACAGAAAATCATAAATAATAAGACACCAAAAATTAAGATAAAGGTGCTGATTATTTGGAGATATTTAGTGATTTTCAGGAACCATATAAAATGTAAACGCTAATTTCAGAGCTCTGTATATTTCTTGGAGTTTGGCTTTTTAGAAACAGCAAGAATCTATTTCCCTGGTTGTCATACAGAACCACAGGTCTATAGGGAAAAGGGTTTTAGAGATACTAGAAGTTTTCCTGCATAATAATGAATTTTAGGAATTGTCTTTTAGGAGAGATCACCTTGACTCTTTACTGCCTCTTCTGGAATAAATAAATTGCTTCATGGTAATAATCCCCGTACTGTTAATATAAATTACATTTTTTATAGGTCAGTTGATATTGCATGTCTTTATCTATTTACATACAACTCATTGGCTTGATGTTTAGGTAAAATTTTACAATCATACAAAAGCCAACCTAGTTAGGAAAGCTGTCCTGAATATGCGTAAGTATTTTAGATTAGCCTCTGCCCTATATCCCAGGGTTAAACACCTGTGAGGAGGTTCAACTCCTATTTTGAAAGGATTCAGAGGTTTTACTAGAAATGGTGTCTCCGAACAGTTTGCATCTGTCATCGCTGACAGTCCACGTCTTGATACCACATGTTGTTGGCCACAGTGGTGAAGTAAAACTGGTTGGTAGACATGCAGACAAGAAACTAAGAGAAGAGGGCTAAGCTAAGAGGAGAGGAACACTACTGGCAGCTCTGCAAGGTTATTGTTTGGCCACATATCTATCCGGTGTAGTTTCCTGAAGTCTTTCAGTTTGAGTCAGCAGTAGGAGAGTTTTCCTCTGAGCTACCCCAAGATTCTGAAGATAATAGGAGCAGCTTTTATCCATGGGCCTCAGAAATTAGACGAACTGAAGGATCTAGGAAACAAGAGAATCAAAATTTTGAAATACTAAATATTTTTTTAAGATTTTATTTGAGAGAGAGAGAGAGAGAGAGTGTGCCCTCTGCCCTCTGAGCAGGGAGCCCCAGGCAGGGTTGAATCCCAGGACACTGAGATGACCTGAGCCAAAGTTAGACAATTAACCAACAGAGCCATCCAAGCGCCCCTAAAATGTTATATTTTTACAACTTTTTTCTTAATGTTTTCTTAGTGTGTCTGACCTATAATATTGTTAAGGAAAAATGAACAAAAGACCCTAAATGCAGTGTTTTAAAGAGAGAGCCAATCGTTGTGATAAATGCAAGTAGATTACATTTATAAAATACATTTAGGTATGCAAGAGCTCCATAAAGTTTCAAAAATTAATAATAGACTCATATTTTTAAGTATTTCTTTGCTATTTGACTTACATTGTATTTTCATGATAACATTGTGCAACTATTTTCCTGATCAAAAAGACTTTGGCTACATAACATATATTTAATACTTTTAATCATCTGTGTATGATGTACTTTCTACTTTGGCTGATATCCATGGGTTTTTTAAAGTAAAATAGCTTCTAGTATCCAATAACTTACCAAAAAGTTGAAGATAATGGATATTGAGATTAGTTAACATGAAAGTATTGTAACTAATAGCACTATGTACTTATTCAATTACAGAATAGGGCAACAAAAATAAAGCATTGCATGATAATTTAATAAGCTTTAATCTTACAGATTGTCGTAATAAGGAAATATATGACAAATGTAGGGTTCAATCTATGCCTATGCCAAAAATCATAGCTTTATAATCATGCCTATGCCAAAAATCATAGCTTTATAAAGTGCTAAAAAGCACTTTATATTATAAAGCATATAAGCACTTTTATGTTTATATATAATTAATATAAATTGTCTCAAACCTCTCGACAATAAGTAATTTTATGAAAATAAATTACTGTGAAATAAATGAATGTGTGAATGAATGACACATATCTACCAGACATTCCCAGATATAACTTCCAGTGACTGAGAGAATGGAGGTTACATACATACCATATCTAAATACAAACTTAAATTTATGCAATGACAGTACACTCAGAAATATAAAAGTGAGGGGTTGTGTCCAGATAGTGGATGAATTACATGCTCCTAACTTTTACCCTGAAAATTTATTTTGACATTTCAGACAATAAATATTTTCTAAAGGAGTAATACCAGCCATAGAGATTGACAGAAAATGTCATTAGTCTACTAGCATGTTGTTTAGAAATATGGTTTTAAATGCTAATAGTAACTACCAAAGAGTTGAAGGGTGTTGCCTCTGAGAGAAAAAGAATTGAGAACACTTATGTTTTCTTTTTCTTATAATGTCTTTTATTGTAACAAACTTACTTATTTTTTAACTATGTGGCTCTATATTTAACAAAAATAAAACATTGTAATGATAATAATAATAATAGTAAAATAATGATAATAATACTTCTGAAGATTGCCCAAAAGAAAAATGGGTAAAAGACCTAATAGGCGCTTGAGAATAAAGGATATCTGAATGACTGATAAATATACAAAAAGATGCTCAAAAGCATTAGTAATCATCTAGGAAATACAATTTGAGCCCGTAACACTCTCTAGAATGACTGAAAAAACAATGACAAGATAGAACCAAATGTTGAGAAGACTGAATTTTCACACACAGTCGATGATGTAAATTGGTACCACCACTTTGGAAAACTATTGGCAGAGTCTCCTAAAACAGAGCATAGGCATTAGTCCATGACCCAACCATACGTGCCCTGTGCATATGCCTACCAGAAATAGAATTCAGTCATGTTAGAAAAAAGTCAAGCTCTGGGATGTTCATGGCAGCACTATTAATCAGAGCTCATAACTGTATACCACTCAAATGGCAACTAAAATTAGAATGACTGAATGCATTCCTTGTGCAGCAAGGAAAATGAGTTATAAGTCCATGCGACCATAACATCATTGAATCTCACAAACTTAATGTAAAGAGGAAGAACCCAATCATAAAAGATATATAAGATTCCACTTATGTAAAGTTAAACACCACAATTAATATATGGTGTCATAATTCAAGATTGTGATCGGTTTCCATTTAGGAGGCTGTGACTCGATTGGAGGTCTGAGTGGGGCTTTGGCGGGGGGGTGTGCTGGAAGAGTACAGTTTCTTTGATTTGGATGCTGGCTGTGTGGTTGTGTTCAGTTTATGGAAATCCATCAAGTTATGATCAGAGCTCTTTTTTTTTATATCAATGTTAGATTTCGGGATAGAGTTCAAAATAAGTAAGCAATAAAAAAGCAACATTTCCTAGAACTGGAGAAACGTATAAATCTTCAGACTGAAAAATCCGACTCATTGACAAGTCTGCTGAATGCTCATTTGAGCTGAGATCTGAATGACAAGGAGTCGGTTTTATGAATTCTGAAGAAAGAGCTTTCCAGCCAGAAATAGCGAGTACAAGGATGCCATGTATGTTTTGAGCAACAGAAATTAGGACATGATGGAATGCGAGGGAGAGTGCTCAGAGGGCAATCAGATTATGAAAGATATGTTGTTTGTTTTTGGCCATGTTATGGAGTTTGGATTATATTTAACAGGAGGGTTTTATGCAAAGTAGTAACATAAACTGATTTACATTTCTAAAAGACCACTTTGGCTTCAGCAGAGAATGCATGGGGGATAGAAGCTGGTGATCATTTAGGAAGCTATTATGGTAGTTTCTGTGAAAAAATGATAATGGCTTGAACATGGGTTTTAGCAATGGAAATGAGCAGAAGGGGATTGAATCTGAGGATGTGTTGGAAGTAAAAATGCTAAGATTTGCTTATGATACTTCAGGTAAGATAAATAGTCAACACAAGAATTATTCTCAGTATTTGTGTTGAGCGGCGTGTGGATGATGATACTGTTTATTGAGCTGGATTGTACAGAGAGGTCAACAATTTAGTGTCGAAGAGCAAGACTTGGTTTTGTTTATGTTAAGTTTGAGACCTCCAAATGGACACTTTCAGATGCCTGCTTAAATGCTCTGTAGAACAATCAGTTTTTTACAGCCATGAAAAAAAATCAGCCATACTTATACAAAAAGTTCATCCTGTGGATTAATTTACTGTATTTTAAAGAGGGAAAATTGCCTTTCCCAAAGTGTTTGCTTCAGAGTATTCACTATAGCATGCATCCATGTAATCAGAATTTTTTTTTTACTCATCTGTGTTCTTAACATTAATTAATTCAGCATGGTGTTGGCATCCATGTCAGCTTCAGTGTATCATTAAGCAGGTATAAATATACCTTGTTTACTTCAAATATCTCTTTCCATAGGAGAAGTTTTTTTACGGGAGGTTGCTTGAGTCCTCCTACAGATACTCATTTTATCAGCTTCCCAATTAATCCTCTGATCTACATAAACATAACTGAAATCAAAGAAAACAAACTTCGGGCCTAAGAAAGCATACCTGGTAACTCTCACCCCATAAACCATTGCTGCAAAAACTCTACAATAACCCAGGAATCTCTTTCAAATTTCTGGAAAAATCAATAATCCTTTAAATAAAATAATTTGGTGTCTCTCAAGGTGTTAGTTCTCATTGAAAGGTAACAACATTTCTGTCAGTGAAAGAGGTATATATAAACTTTCTACCTAATACACCAGGGGCTGGGTAAGATAAGTCAAATTTCATGTCTCTTTAATGAAAACAAGTGCTTTATCAACAAAGTGAAACTTTCATTTACTAGGATTAGGTCTTCTGGTATATTCAGGTGTTAGTCAACTTCATTAGAATAACAGGTTCAAAAATCACTGCAAAAGGGACTTTTTATAGTAATGGGGAGCTAGCCTGTTTCCATAAAAAAAATTAATTGATGGATATGGATTGTCTAACTCCCCGGTTCCTGCATAAACTGCATCTTCTTTGTATCATGACATTGATTGGCCTCCTTGTTTTCTTTCCTTAGAGACTCCAAATCATGCCAGGAGTATCCTCTCTCTCGCTTTCTATCTCTCAACTCTGGCATGCACTAATAGACCTGTAAGTAAGGAACTTCATTCTTCATGATTTAGTACATTAAATCTATGGAAACTAATGATCTGCCATTGATTTTCCTTTTTTCTGAAATCTGGAGTTTCTCATTATTTCAAGCCCCCATAAAATTAGAATACTTTTTTCTTCTGTTATTTTAACTTCCCTAGCTGTGTATTTGTATCTAATCCTTTGTATCTCTTCCTTAATCTTCAATCATTGTTTGACCTAATGTTAAATTGCTGGCTTCACATGAGTACATCCAGAGAAGTAGCCTAGCAAAAACTTACATGGTAAAATCACTGTAAAATACTGTACGTTTGTCTTTGCAACATTAAATATACGATTAGATTATTCAAATACTGGTTCATTCAGTGTAGCAAAAATCAGCCAAAACTAACTGGCCGTTGGTTATTTTATTCTATGCATTCATTTTTTCAACAATCCTTTTCATAGTTGTTATTCTTTAAATGTTGAAAGGATTAGACATTATATTTTAGCATATTGTTAGTCATAAATTCACGTATAATTTTATTTTCAAAGAGAACATATTATATGGCAGAGGTAGTGAAGTAAGGTAAGAATTAAAAAGGAGCTTGACTCCTATATTTATTTGCCTAAAACATTCCATAAGGCATGGTAGAAGAGGATTGAATATGCAACAATTTATGAAGAGGTTTGTATGTTATACTGCAGAGCTTACACACACACACACACACACACACACACACACACACAATTTTTTTTGGATGAAAATTTCCCTTTCTAGTCCATTCTGTTAGCCTTCTGTTTCTATAGTTTAACCGAACCAGCAGAGCCAAGTAAGAAGTGGTTTGAGAAATAGAACTGCTTCCTCTTAGAAGCAGTTGCTGCTGTGCTTGGAGATTCATTCTACTACAATAGTACCTGAATTTGAACTTCTAATGTCTATTTTAAACATAAAACATACTAGAATACCTGGGATATGTTCTTCAAGCAAGGTAATAAAATAATTCTAATATGGAATTGTTTTGAGTAGGAAAACTTTTTTTCTTTCTCAGTAAAAGCAAATCTTTGGAAATCTTAAGTAGTTGGACCACAAGGCTATAATGACGTCACCTCTATCCATCCGTTGACCAGTAAAGGACACAGGAGGAAATGAACTAACCTCCTCTCAGCCAGTTTTTGAAAATCTAAACTTGTCATGGGGTGGAAAATGCCACACTCTGCTTGAGGTTATCAGGGTGCATCAGTTTGTGGACACGGTTTTATTAAAAATTAGGAGGCCAAATGATGTATTTTGTTATCATGTCTAAACATCCTGGCTGCTACTCTATATCAGATTCTCAGGAAAGTACAGAAAACTAAATGATAGATAACTATGGGGCTTATTTTATTTTCAGCAGAAAAATTCAATTTCTGAGAAATACATTTGAGGAAGTTGGTCTTGACAAATATACAAATTAAAGATAGAAAATAAGCAATATATGTGGTAATTTAATTTATTACTTTGCAAGGTACCTCTGATACATCTCAAGGAAAGGAAATTATCTTAATGTGTATAATATGATGTCAGGCTGGTTCTTATCTGATTTTGGTAAAGCCTAGAGAGACCAAGGGGAAGTGCAGGCTAGAATTATATGGATTGGGAACAGAATTATAAAAAGTATTAAGGGATAAATTGCATATTTGATTAGTTTTATCTTTCTTAATTATTTATAAGTATTAATGAAAATATGTTATGTAACTCTGTAGTATTGAAATCTTAGGACTTTGTATTTTCTATGTACTGAAGAGTCAGTGGGTGCAATACATGATTATCTCAATCTCTATTAACCTCTGGCTCACTATATACATTTTTGGCTCTATTTCCAGTTCAAATTACTTAAATTGTATTGTTTCTGAGAAGAAGTCATGATTTCAGTTTCTCTTGATATAGTTTTCCTTTTAAGTAGATTTAATATCTATGTTTAAGTTCAAAAATTTGTTTTAAATCATCAATTTCTACACTTCTTGGGTACAAAAGTTTTTCATTATTGGTTTAAGAGACTGCCCTGATTTCTGGGCATAGAAGTATGATCTCAAGAGATGTAAGGTCTGTAAAACTTTGTGTCTTAATGAAATAATCCTGTCTCAGCAAACAGGCATTATCTTTGTCTGCTGGGCTCATGGTTGTTCGGGGTGCATTCAGTTGGCTAATGGACCAAATTTGAGGCCATGTCTACATAACCAAAATGGAAAGAGAAAGAAGGATCCAGATATCCACACAAGTGTGTTCTGTTTAGAATGAAAGTTTCTTGGAGAAGAGAATTTGTGTAGTTCAGCTTTGAATTTTTAATTCTTAACCTAATATATGACACATGAATACTTAGCCAAAAGGCTAAAAAAGCGATAATATATGACACATTGAAAGCAAGTAGTAAATGTTTCAGGAGTGATTACAACATGATTATTTGAATTAATTAATTTATTGATTTATAAACTGATCAGTGCCACAGAACACAAAGAATTCAAATATCTTCTTTGTCCATGCTTTTGTATTGGCATTTTCTTATCCTAGTCTTGCATTTCCCTTGATTCTCCTACAACTTTGTGGATTTATTTAGTTATTACTCTTCACTTTTTACAAATGGTAAAACTGAGGCTAAGGGAAAAGAAATGATGTACCTGTGGAGAGCCAACAAGTAAACAATAAAACCGATTAAAGTGCCATATTCTGTCTTCAGAATATAATCTTTTCACTACTTCCTACTACCTTGAAACTTTATACTTATAAAATGAATATATATAATATATGAACATATATAAATAATAAACACTCATTTTATAGGTAATTATATACATATCTATACATATGTATGGATATATACATACTTTTGCTCGCTCACTGGTGAGAGCCAAATGTGTCAATAAGTATTAATATACTTTGTTAGAAACCCTATAAAAAAAGGAGAGTGATGTTATAATTATTTTCACCTCTGTATTCTGATATGTAGGCTACCCACGTGGATGTATTTTTTTCTCTTAGTCTATTATAATTTTTGGCATAATTTAAGAAAACACTAGATACCATATGATCTCCAGCTTTGATATAAAAATCTTCTATGAACACAAAAACCAACTCTACTCATCTCCTCATCTCATTTCCAAAATTACGTGTACTACTAATTTATTTTATCATATGCTACTTGTTTCTTTCTAACATATATGTAGGGTCTTAGAAGACAGGGAAAACATTTCTTGCAGCTCCATACCCCTCATGCAGCCTAGCCTAGCCTTGTCAATAACAAGTGTTCATCGATAGGTGCTCCTCAAGACAGTTTTAAAAGACTCAATAACACAGTGTTTCATATTTTCTATTAAGAAGAAACATAGTGCCTACTTAGTTGTACAGTTTCTTTTTTTCTTTATTTTGAAGGAAAGAGCAAAGCAGCTGCAACAGCCACGGAGCTTGGTGCTTGTTAAAACAGATTGTAAATCTGAGCTAGTATTGTGCATTTTTATGCCCAGTAAAAACCTCCGTTCTTCAGAAACTTCTCAGGTAAACATAATAGGCACATCACAGAAATATACTTTTGCTTTGGACTATTTCAAATCATCTTCACAGACTTTTCCTGAGCACCTAATTGTGTATAGTGTTGTATTACCTGGTATTGCAGAGAACTACACATACCCAGTTCTGGCATTGCAGGAGCTGGAACAAGTCTGAAACCTCCTCACCAAAGAATTTTGATTCTGATAACTTGTTAAAATCTTACAGACGCAAATTCTGGAATCTTATGAATATAGTGCTAGAATATTCTCTTTTCATTCTAATAAGTTTTGGGTAGAGCTACAAAATAATTTTCTTCTTTTTAAATTATGAAATCTCCTTATTTTGTTTTATATATTTTATATATTTTATTTTTACATAAAAATTTACCCAGACACATCTCCCAGCATCCTCTGTTTCACTATTAACTCAATTAGTACTAAAATCCTGGAAGATGTTTTTGTACAACTAAAGACAATACAGTGTTGCTTCCCGGGAAGAAGTGGCAATGGTGCTACGTTTTGTTTAATACTTCTTTAGCCAATAAAAAGTCTACTGGGCCAAAGGGATGAATTCTTCCCTGAGGAGAAACAATATCCCACAGATATTCTATAGTCCTGTTTTGGTTGCTAAGGAAAATGCCTCCATAAAACTAACTCTGCAGGTCTCTCAAATTAGAGATGCCATCAGCCGTTACATTACTACCAGCACACTTTAACTTAATGAAATACATTTCCTGCTGTTATCACAAAATGCACTTGAGAGAAGCAATATAGTATTAATACAAATGGTGCCACAGGCAGAAAAGCCTTGTTCATTGATTTAAAAAGTAAGTTCTTTACATGCATAAACATGTACCAGTACCAAATTCAATTTAGCTTCTCACCAGCAGTCACACCAGTGTACTCTTCCTCTACTTTCCTTTATTGTCTCACAGAGTGATTTTGCAGATAATCTGTGTTCCACTTGCAACATGGATCACATCTGTGAGGTCTTGGGATCAACGTTTGTTGATGGATCACTGAGACGAATGAGGTGATGTCACAATAGGATTGGGATTATAACTCAAAACTGACAAGTAGGGTGTGGCCTTGAATTCCATTCGTGTATATTCACATACATTAGGGGTTATTTTTGATCCTCACAATTATTTTTTTTAATAATGCAAAGCCCTTGTGTCAAGGAATCTTGCAATTTGCCGAATGCCGGAGTACCAGCACGAAGTACCACTGCAACATGATAAGTGCTGTCACATGCGCTAGAGCAGATGCTGCATGCATCGTAGAGTCAGGGCATCACCTGAAATCCCTGCGTGACTGCAGCATTGAGGGCACCACAGGAGAGAGTTTGAGCAGATTATGGGGAGCAGAATCTGGGAAAACTCTAGAGCTTCCAGCCTTCCAAATTAGGATGGATGACAAGTAGGGAATCTTCTATAATTTAAAAGAATATTGAGGGCTTAATTTGAGGCATTAGAAATGCCTCTCCAGATTCCCACCTTAGTAGAAAGGTGAGTATGAGCCTGCCAGGAGGCTAGACTGTGCCCCTCACCCCCTGCCACACTTTAATAATATCTTGCAATACTCAAAGTATTTCTTCAAGAGGTGCTTGGAAAGCTAGACTGGATCAGAGATATCTTCCTGGCTAAACTATATATCCTTTAGGTACTGTTTAGATACTGGAACATTGATAACATTGATTATATTCTAATGAGGAAAGCATAAGGAATTCAGACTTGCTGTGAAGGTCATGTTCCAGATGAAGGCATGTGTTGAGGTTGCAAATTAAAACTTGACTTCATGGCATGACTCAAAGCATTGGGTTGTCTTTTCAGGTATTTGATAATTCACTCCACCAGACTTCCCATCTATAAAGGGTGGGTCACCAGTCAGTCAGTCTAGATATGAAGGTCTCGAAGGGGTCCTTATAAAGTAAACGTAAACTACATGTTGGGCTCAGCCCCAGTAAGAAATGCACAAATCACGTTGCCTATGTAAGGCAGAACTTGTTGGTAAAAATGTGGTGATAGCTGACCTTCGTTAAAATGATAAGTGTCCTTGTTTCCATCATCCACAGTCTACTTCTCAGGGATAAACTTATTTTGAATGTTCTTAATACCTTTTGGGTGACCCTGGTGTCACATTTGAAAATGACGATGCACAATTTTCTATCCAAATTTAACTACATTCTTGATGCCTCATATCCACATCTTTCTAGGAGTTGATAAAGACCTGATGGACTCATTGCGAGTCCTAATTCTCAGTCAGTAAGTATGACCTTTGACAGTCTACTGCCAGGACAATGCTATTCAGTAACAGCCTTCAAATCGGTACTGCCAATACAGACTTCTTGATGATTAGACTTCTTCTGTAGCAGACTAATGGATGAATTTAATTCTTTTTAAGCTGGCTCTTAAACTTATAAAACTTTGCTGACTCTACAAAACAATCTATAATATAGTCTTCCATCTTTTCTTATGTGTGTGTTTCCAGGGTCCATTCATCAGTGTGATGACTGATTTTTTTTAAGGTGATTTTGGGGCTTGCAGCCAATTACAATGGAAGTGTTCGGGAGAGGAGGGAAACATTTCACTGTCAAATGCCTTGTTTATCTCAATAAATGGCTTACATGTCCCTCAATACTGTTTTGTGTGTGTGTGTGTGTGTGTGTGTGTGTGTGTGTTCTGCAAGTATTAGATTACCTTAGTGGTCATTTCTGGCTTCTTATAGTGTGGCTAGTCCTAACCACTTCTCAGGAGTAACTGGCATTTGTTGGTGGCATCTTCTCTCCCGTTGAATTCAGAATCAAAGTAGTGCTTTGGTAAATTAGAAGATCGCCATTAGCACCTCAGCTGTAATTCTTCTCCCTAGCAAACCTTTCCTGACCCCATGTTTCTTATATTTCCTTATAATTCTCTTTGCTTTTCAGACAAAAACATTCTGACAATCAAAGAAGAGTAAGATGATAAATAGTTTCAGACATTGACCTTCCAGTGATGATTTCATGTTAATAGCAAGGCCCTAGAATAAATGCCTCAAAATAAAGCAATGAATTATTAAAGATAGCACTTCATAAAATGTGTCTGTTCAATTGGGGAGTACTTTTGAAAAAGGAGTCCCTCTCTATTTCTCTCAGATATGTTTGGATAATGGTGTCTACTCCAGGTGCTTATAAGGGCATATACACATATTTAAGAATAACACTGAAGTTGCTTCTGTTTCTGATACTGATGTTTTCATATGCTAATGGATGCAAATTAACATTAACTTTTGATACATTGGGAGAATTTTTCCATTTTAAGATTTTATTTTTTTATTTTCGAAGATTTTATTTATTTATTTGATAGAGAGAGAGTGCATGAACAAGCACAAGCAGGGGGAGCAGCAGGCAGAGGGAGAAGCAGGCTCCCTCCTGAGCAGAGAGCCTGATGTGGGACTTGATCTCAGGACCCTGGGATCATAACCTGAGCTGAAGGCAGATGCTTAACGGACTGAGCCATCCAGGAGCCCCTAAGATTTTAAATATGGTTCTTTACTCATATTGAAAAATAGCTCTCAAATTAAAATTATTATTGACTAAATACTATGCAATCAAGTATGTATTTAAGAAATATGTGAAAAAGATATGCCCTAGTTTTACGATTATGTGTGTGTGTGTGTGTGTATATATATATATATATGTATTTACACACATGTATAAACACGTAGAATACATATATATATATATATATACACACACACACACACACAGATGCATGCACACATACACATTCAGAGAGAGAATAAAAATGCTGTCATATATAAGCTTTGAATTATGGAAAACTCTAGGCATTTGTCAAGAAAATGTACATATATTTCCAAACTAATTATACAGATTTTGCCTAAATAACAGCAATAAAGTGGAAGGTTATAAAATTATTTTTTGTATCTTCTTCTCACACATATATGCAACTTCATCATTCTTAAAAACTGTCAAAGAGAAACTCCAACTTACCCTTAAAAACCCTAACATTATTAATAACATGGATGGATTATTCCAAAATTCATCAGAATACTTATACATAACAGCAACCTGTTATGCATGTGGACAGATTCACAGTAGTTTCTTTGGAATTTCACATAGCCTGCTATTTGTCCTTTTCAAAGAGATTATCATTTTAAAGGATAATGCATTGTTACAACATTTCTTGAGAAGTTAAGCTACCCTAAAGAACAATGTAAGATTGTGACAAGACCCACAGAAAACAATAAATAAATACCTCAACAACTTAGACCCTGAAAATTTCTACATATTTTGTGACCTTCTAATATGTCTTACTCGAATGATCCCTTTAAATAGAAGCTAATAGATTTGTGGTTAGCATTTTTCTCCCACATTTGTTTCGTCCTGGTAGTTCTTGGTGCTCCATAGAGGCATATGCCTTTCCTGCTTTGGTACTGTAGTGCTTTGAGCACACTGATTTCTGCCAGAGATCTCCAGGGAGCATCTTCTCATTGTCATGTGAAATGCACATTGTAACAATGAGTTTGGCAGTCCTCAACAAGCTCAGAGAAATGTAAAATCTTGGAGATTTCCTAGGAGAAAAGAAACAATGTTGCATTGAAAAATTAAGCAGAAAATAGATCCCCCACTTCTTTATTTCCTTTTCAGTCACAGTGGTAAGTGTAAGGTGTGAAACCTGTATCAGTGTGGTAGACGTTTGGATTGTTAGAGCATTTGCCTAAACTTTGGAATGGCATTGCCTCACTTATTGACACAGTAATTAAACCTGAAGTGATATGGCTACGGGATTCTAAAATGAGATCCATCAGATGGTATACACTAGCATAATTTCAATTGGGAGGTCCAGTACTGAACAGATTTAATAACTTGAGTAATAAGTTAATGTTTTATTTCTATAACCCAGCTAAATTCTGCTTAACTAATATGCACTAAACACCTATATGTAAGACATTCCAAAGACAAATATTAAAATTAAATTAATGTCTTGAAAGTAAAATAAAATTATGGGAATTTTTATTCCAGGTAAGATTAACACTACTTATCCTGATTCCTCCACTGATTACTATTATAAAACCTGACTAGATGCATAACACTATGAACAAAAGCCTCTAAAAATGAAATAGTAACAGGTGGATTTAGAAGATAGAATACAAAGTATCACTGAAATAAAGGGAATTTACCATTTATATTATTCCATCTACTATTCCCCAACCTGGTTTCAGAGGAGCTTGAAACCTGGAGGTGAATATCAACACAGAAAGAGAGATCTTTAGGAGAAGTCCTCCAGTTCTGGTTTGAGGAGTGGGAAAAGAGGACTTTAGACAGTAAAAAATCGCTGTGTAACTGAACTAACATGAATTTGGTGAATCACAGAAACTATACCAAGTGAGTTGTTGCACAAAGGAAACTTTATTTGCAGCAAATGAGATCATGGGGAACAATTTCCAAAGCCATGACTCCTTGAGGAAGGGAAAATGGGTTCCTTTTATTTAGGGTTAGGATGACTATTTAGATAAGGGAGACTTCTCATTAGTATATAGAAGGGGAACATAAGATCATGAATGTGCTTTAAGGAAACATTCCGTGAATACACTGTATATTATATAAATGAGGCTAGTACTCTTCTTTGGGCAGGGATTTTAGTATTATAATGAGGTAAAAGTAATTGTAGGTCATCCTAGAGGTCACTCTATTGTCCATCTGCGCTGGTGTGAGATGGGGGTTTTAGCGCAAACTGGTCTGGGTGGTCTGGGCCAGCAGGTGGTCTTGTCAGGGCAGTTGCCATTACCTGAGGCGTGGCTTCAGGTCTCAGTTGCCTGAGTTAGCTGGAAAGAAGAGCTTAAAGAAAAATTTAAGATAAAGATTAATGAGTACAAGCCCGTGGGCAGTAAAGCACAGTCTTGGGGCCTTGACAGCTGCATCATGGGCCTGTCATCACTTAAGAAGGGGAAAATTCTTAGAATTTTCAGAGAAGCTGTAGTCCCAAGAAGGTGAGGGAACCCACATTGTTTTTTTTCTGTTTCTGTCCTCTTGCCATTTGGCCTCCAATGTCATCCCAGTAGTGTTGAGTTCAGCAGACAGGTTAAAGCTCTAGCTTTCTAACTAGAGAAATGAATATGAGGGCCCTAAGAAAATCTGAACCCAGAGATCATAAAAAGAGAGGAGCTTGGAAAACTGACCCATATTGCTTATAAATTCCTCTGTGTTCACCTTGATTTGATTATGCCTGGGTGTTATGTTAGAGAGCATACTTTGAGAGCTGAACAGAGGGACAGACTATCATTTAAGTCCCAGAATTGCCACTGGATGACTTACACACAGAAAAAAGATTTAAATACAGCACAGAAAAAGCATCGATAAGTGAATTGGCATTAGAATCATAGTATGTAGAAGGTGGCCAGAAGCTGTATCTCTCAATTACATGGTAAAATAAAAACATCCGTAGAATTTGAACAAGACCGAGGGGTTTCATAGCATGATATGCAAAACATCCAGGATAAAATTGAAAATTACTAGGCATATGAGGAATTTGGGGAATCTTGCTTTGCGTAGGATTGTAAGACCTATTTACTGCTAGGTTTCAATATGTGTAGGTGTAATATATAAGAGAACCATAACAAAATAAAACAGGTAAAAGACCTATATGGTGTCAAGTTTCTCTTCCACCTGAGGTAGTAAAATACTGATTTGAATTGGATTATAAAAAGCTAAATATGTACATTGTAAAACCTAGAGCAACCTAGTACAATTCTTCCTACCCCCCCCCAAAAAAAAACCCCACAAAAACTATACAAAGAGATACGGTCAAGCTAAAAATGTACACACAAAGAAAAAGAAGGTACAAAGGGGGAAGGAAAAATGAAAAACAGAGGTAAGAAAGTAACAAAAGTTTGACCTACATCCAACTATATCAGTAATATTAAATGTAAATGGTTTGAACAAACCAATTAAATCAGATGTCAAAATGGATTAAAAGAAAAATCATGACCAAATGAGGTTCTGTGTGTATGTATATATATATATACATATATACAAGATCTATATGCCAAACATTAGAAAAGCTGGTGAAATATATCAAAGAACTCATGTTGTGTTCAAGGACCGGGAGACCCAATATAGTAAAGTTTAAAATTTTCAGCATTTTGATCTATATACTTACATATATATATATATATATATATATATATATATATATATATATATATATATATATATATATATATATATATATATATATATATATATATATATATATATATATATATATATATATATATATATATATATATATATATATATATATATATATATATATATATATATATATATATATATATATATATATATATATATATATATATATATATATATATATATATATATATATATATATATATATATATATATATATATATATATATATATATATATATATATATATATATATATATATATATATATATATATATATATATATATATATATATATATATATATATATATATATATATATATATATATATATATATATATATATATATATATATATATATATATATATATATATATATATATATATATATATATATATATATATATATATATATATTAAAAAACACAACAACCTTATTCTGATGTAATTCTTACTTCCAAGAAGATGGAAATTATATATAACATAAGCGTTTTGAAATATAGAAAGAAAAACCAGCAGAGCTGAAAAAAGAACTAAACAACCCACAATTATAGTTGGAGACTTCACTCTTCTCTATTAGTAATAGATAAAGAAATTCAGAATGTATATACAACTGAATTACAACAGCCCACTGGATCTAATTGACAGGTAAAGAACACCACCCCAAAACATAAGAATATGCAATTTTTTGCATGTATATGGAATATTTACTCAGATAGGCTATACATTTTGCTCATACAGAACAAAATGGAATTAAGCTAGAAATTAATAACAGAAAGATAATAGGAAATTACCATACATTTGGAAAGCAAACATCACACTCTTAATGTATAGTACAAAGAGGAAATTTCAAGGGAAATTGGAAAATACTTTTTAACCAAATGAAATGAAAATATTGCAAATGTATGTGGGATGCAACTAATGAAATAGTTATAATGAAATTATATTAAGTGTTCATTTTACAAAACGAAAAAAGTTTCAAATCAATAGTCTAAGCTTTTATCTTAATCTATAAATCAAGCAGATAGAGGAATAATGAAGAAAACAGAAATAAATGAAATTGTAAACAGAAAAAGCATAGAGAAAATCAATACAATCAAAAGCTAGTTCTCTGAAAAGATCAATAAAATTGATAAAGCTTTAGTGAGTCTGACAAGGAAGAAAGGAGAGAGAACATAAATTACCAAAGTGAGGATTAAGAATGGATATTACTAAGACCCCACAAACATTGAAAGGACTACACATATAATCAACAACTTTGAAAAATAGAGCAATTCCTTGAAAACCTTAAACTACCAAAAATCATCTAAGATGAAATAATTAACTAGAAGAGTCCTATAATAATAACATAAATTGAATTTATTCTAAAAGTTGATTCTGAAAAAAGCAATCTCCAGGTCTGGGGATGCCTGGATGCCTCAATTGGTTAAACATCTTGCCTTTGGCTCAAGTCATGATCCCAGAGTTCTGGGATCAGGTCCCCACAGTGGGCTCCTTGCTCAGTGAGGAGCCTGCTTCTCCCTCTGCCTGCCACTCCCCCTGCTTGTTCTCTCTCTCTATATATATCCTCTCTCTCTCTTTGACAAATAAATAAAATCTTAAAAAAAAAAAAAGACAAGGAAAAAAAAAGAAATCTCCAGGTCTGAATGGTTTCACTGGCAGGTTCCACCAAACAAGAAAGAAAGAAAGAAAGAAAGAAGGAAAGAAGGAAAGAAAGGAAAAGAAAAGAAAGAAAGGAAAGGAAAAGAAAAGAAAAGAAAAGAAAAGAATACCAATTTTCTTCCAGACAATAGAAACTTATTTTATGAAACCAGTACTACCTGGATAGTAAAACCAGTGAAAGATTTTCTAAGAAAAGAAAAGGATGGATGAATATGACTCATGAACCTAAATGTAAAAATCCTAAAAAAATTTGTTAGTATATTAAGTCCAACACTATGTAAGAAGAATAATATCCCATAACTCGATGACATATACATGGAAGTCTGATTCAATATTCAAAAATTGATTAACATAACATACTAACATCTACCGTATTAACAGGCTCTGGAAGAAAATGCACATGGTTAATTAATGAAAGGTATTTGAAAAAATTACCCGTGAACTCATAAAATTTAAAAAAATCTATTAGAAAACAAGTAATTGAAGGGAATTTCCTCACCCTGAGGAACTTGAAAAATGTACCAACATCATTCTTTATATTGAAAGACAGAATACCTTCTCCCTAAGGTTGGGAACAAGGCAAGAATTTTAACTTTTACCACTCCTATTCAACATTGTTATTGAATGTTGTTGAATGTTGAATGTCTAGAAGGCCTTGCGAGCATATTACCGTAAGAAACAAAAGTATATGGATGTAAAAGGAAGAAATTAAAGTGTACCTTTTTCGTAAACACGATTTTCCATGTAGAAACATCAAGGGATCTACTAAAAATATCTCATAATTAATAAATTTGTTTGCAAGGCCACACGATACAAAGTCAATACATAGAGGCAAAAAATTATTGCATTTTAACACACTAAGAATAATTAGAAACAACTTTTTCAATAACACTATTAATAACAATTTTCCTAAAGAAATAAAAGACACTTAGATGTAAATTTACCAAAACAAGCTATATGCTGTGTACAAGATCTATATGCCAAACATTAGAAAAGCTGATGAAATATATCAAAGAACTCACGTTGTGTTCAAGGACCAGGAGACCCAATATAGTAAAGTTTAAAATTTTCAGCATTTTGATCTATATACTTACATTTCTTATATATTATATACATATATATATATTGTTTGCATATGAACAATTCTGCTTGCTATATTTTTTTAAATTTAAAATCAATTAACGTAGAGTGTATTATTAGTTTCAGCAATTGCACTACTAGGCATTTATCCAAAGGATACAAATAGTGATTCGAAGGGGCACATTCACCCCAATGTTTATAGCAGCAGTGTCCACAGCAGTCAAACTATGGAAAGAGCCCAGATGTCCATTGACAGATGAATACATATTTAACAGAATTCCACACAAAATCCTAGCAGGAAATATGTAGTTACAAACAAGATAGTTTTAATGTTTATATGGAAAGACAAATGAACTAGAATAGCCAAAACAATTTTGAAAAAGAGTAAAGATGAAAGGATTACACTGCCTGATTTTAAGACTTACTCTGAAGCTGCAATAATCAAGACAGTGCAGTATTGGTGAAGGGATAGACAAGTAGATCAATGGAACAGAATAAAGACTCCAGAAATAGACACAATTGATTTTTGGTGAATGTTCAAAGGCAGTTCAATGGGCTGGGAGAAAATATTTGCAAGTCACATATCAATAATGGACTTTTATCTAGGATACATAGAGAACTTTCAAACCTTAACACTAAAAAAAAAATAAGTTTAAAAAAGATAAGTGACTTAGCATAAACTTTACCAAAGGGGATATATGGTTGACAAAGGAGCACATAAAAAGATGGTCATTATTAATCAGGGAAATGCAAATGACAACTATGATGCGGTACTACTCCAAATGATTCCGGGGACGCCAAATGCTAGCAAGTGATTGTAACTCTTTATGTGTTGATGGAGGGAGTGCAAATGGTGTACTCTAGAAGAAAAAATTTGACAGTTTTGACAAAGTTAAATTTCCTTCAACTAGTGAATAGATAAATGTATTGTGGTTTATCTGTATAACTTAATATTACTCAGCAATAAAAAGGAATGAATAATTTGGATGAATGAATATTGTGCTAACTGAAAGAAGTCAATTCCATAACATTTACATGGTTCCAGTTACATGAAAGTTTCAAAGAGACAAAACCATTGTGATGAACAGATTAGATTTTGGTGAGGTGAGGATCTGATTACAAGGGACTATAGTAGGGAGGTTTCTGTGGTGATAGAGTTGTTTTTTATCCAGATCATATTGGTAGCTACACAAATATGTGCAGAATTTAACATACATAGAACTCTACAGTAAAAACAAAAAATTACTTTTATATTCATTTTAAAAACATTAAAAATTGTGGTGGATAAAAATCATAGTAGTTTCATGATGATGCTATTATTTCTTTAAGCATAAAAGATTTATTAGAGACCCTTGCATCTGTTTGAGGAGACAGGGTAGTGGTGAAAGGCCACTGGACTGTGTCCCTCGGTAGATCTGAACTGTAGTCTAATAACTGCCTAGTTCAATTACTAAAAGTAAGATGAAAGCACAACTACTTCTTGACCTAATTACATAAATATCTAATATTTATTTATATGAAAAATTATATATGAATATAAATTATGTATAATATAGTTATGTATTATGTTCATTATTTCATGTAATATACAATGCATATATATTATGTACATATGCTTTATATACTATAAAATTTCCTATCATATATGAATATGTATTCATTATATATATATATATATCCACTGTATCATTGTGTATGTGTGTGTATATCACAGTATCCTAGATGATATCTAAGGTCCTTCAACTTTTTAATTAAAAAGAAGCTCATACAATACATATTTTCTCATATATAAATTTAGAAATGAACACCAAAAGATATTAATAATGAAATAACAAAAACCTTATGGTTAGTCTAAAAATCTATTAGTGACTCCCAGAGACATCTGGTAAACCAACCTTTGTTCTGTTTCTGCAGCTGTAAGTTCAGGAAATAGCTGGTTCATTCTCCTTTGGCCAGGTATGCTGAAATACACTTAGCATGAGAAAGGCTCAGGCCTGAGAGTGTACACTACATTACTTTGCTTTTTACTGATAATGTGCATGGCTAAGCTGGAGAACCTCTGGCTTACGTGAGATTGTCCCTAGTCTACATGCAGAACTGCTTTAGTTTGGAGAATGGCAATAAAGTTTCCTGAGGTCTGATTTGACCTTCATTTACTTAGATTAATAATGCACATTTTGGGGCAGTAAAGCTTACACCTCTACACTGTTGAAGAATATTGTTGATCTGTTTGCTGAGTGTCCTGACTGCCTTGACTTCCTTTGGAACTTTTGAGCAAGGAAGGCTTCTGTGTCTTCTGTATGTATTTTCTTTCCATCATTTTGAATCACCCTTTACATGTTATTAGGGTGGTCATGAAGTCACTTGTCTTATTTCATCACTTCAGATTCCTCAGAAAAAAATATTTCAATTTACCATAGAGTAAATCATTCTACTGGACAAATGCAACCGAGGTAAAACAAGTGGGAAATAGAGAAGATAGAAAGAGAAAGCATGGACAATCTTGACCAAAAAAAAAAAAAAAAAAAAGGCTGATACTGTTTCCATTTACCTGTTTCAGGGCATCACAAGATTTAAAAAAGAGGGAACTAGATGAATGAAGACAATATTACTTGGAAGCTAGAAATGTGGCCAGATTTTCTTTTCATGTCTTTCTTCTTCTATAATTTTGGACTAATACAGCCTTTTCCTGAGAAAGCATCTTTGTCTTTACAGAACTAAGGATGGACATACCCAAGAACAGGTGTCAGTAGCAGATTTCATACAGCAAGCTCTGGCTTTAAGCAAAATAAGTAAAGACATTCTACAGATTTCCTTAAAGTTGCTCAACCAAATTCATCAGTGTAAATAAATGAGAAGGCAGGGATTTCATTCAAAAGTTTGTAAAAGAATTGTTTTTCTTTTAGTGGCGCCTGGGTGGCTTAGTTGGTTAAGCGTCCAACTCTTGATTTTGGGTCAGGTATGAACTCAGGGTCATGAGATAGAGCCCCACATCAGGCTCTGAGCTGAGCATGGAGCCTCCTTTAGACTCTCTCTCTCCTTCTCCCTCTTCCCTCCCCCACCTTGCTCTTGCTCCTGTGTGCATTTTCTCTCTCTCTCAAAAAAAAAGTTCTTCTTCTGGAATGTGCCTTATATTGAATTGCTTGTAGATCTGTGATAGATGGATTTGAAGGGGCGTGTCATACATCAATTAAATTAGAGATAGGCTCTGTTTTTTTTCTCATATAGTTAGAGGAGATATATATCTCATGGACACTGTTGATTTCATTTCCTGAGTTCATTGGTTTTTATCAAGAAGTATAAAAGAGTTAAATTTTTATCCCTGTGCATCCTTGGCATCAAAAGTCATGGGCTCCTTCTTGATAGCCAGCTAGAGAACTTAGATTATGTGAGGCATATTTCTAACAAAGGATACCTCAGTTGTAATTATATATGAACATTGTGTATGTTCACCAGTAACAGTTTGTCCCTCATTTTTAAATAAACTTATTGTCATTTGGGTCTCTCGGGTGTCTCAGGGTAGGCTAATGAAGCTGTTAGCAGAAATAATATGATTTAAAAAATCACTAAAATACAGGCAAACTTCCCACATAGAAATACCAAAGTAACTTCTATGGTTTTTAAGTTTAAAGATTCCAATAAATTTACACTATTTTCATCTACCTACACCTTTATTTTGAGTGACAAGTTTGACAACAAATGTTTAATACTAGAAAGTGACATGAACATTTTGCTTGATAATACCAAGATAAGATCTGAAATTATAGACTTTTTAGTATAAGGTAATACCATAGATTATAAACGTAGTAAGCTGAATATCAGACTCCTATTTTAATGATGGATTAAGACCTAGTTGTGAATGTGAGAAGAATGAGAGGTAAGATTTTCCCATATTGATCATGCTGATGCATCCACCTAGATCATATCATCCATATTAACATGCCAGAAAATGAGGAGCCAGATTTCCACTTATCTATTTCCCTGGATATATTTGTCTTAGTTTTTTTATTGGGAAGATCACCATATTAGAAATGCAGTCGAGATTTAATAATCCAGTACACAGCAGCATCACTAAGATCTATAGCCTTAGACATGCAAGTGTACTACAGTAACTTACAGGAATTCCTAATAAGAGTCAAAACAGAGTAAGCCCATATGATACTGAATTTAGTAGTCAAATTTCAACATGTGTCTGGAAAACATACTTTAGACTTTAAGAACATAATTGAGTAATTCTGAAACTTCCAGAAGTTTCTGCCCACCAGAGCACTGCTTTTTACAGCACGCAGATTGGTGAGCAGTCAAAATTTGCTTTGCACTTCATTTGTGAAGTTCAAATTGCTTATTCAGCCCTCCATAAAAAATGATGCTTTATGCTGCTGGAGAGGTTATGAAATTATGTCCACTTAAATCTTCACAGTGCTGCAATTAGATAGAGTAAGCCACATTGTGCCAGGGCATAATACAATGGGCAGCAGGAAAGTAGCAGGAATGGAATGAAGGGTTTGGACTGGTCGGTGAGTAGTCCCCCATTTTAGGAATTTAATCTGAAAATCTTTCAGAAAGCTGGTGGAAGTTACAGTAGCCAGAATGAATATAGATTATCTAAAATGTGAGTTACCACATTTTAAAATCATGCAAAAGAAAATATCTGTTCAGCTTAACATTCATTCATTCATTCATTCATTCATTCATGTTGAAGAGAATAGATGATTCTCCCAATGGCAGAGGTGTCCACGCTGTTCATGGCGAGGACTATCAGGAACCTCTCCCAGATCAAAATATGCACCTCCCATATATTCCTTCTCTACTTCAAGCTACCTTTTTCCATTATTATCACATTTCAAATAAATGCAATAAAGACCTAGAAAGTCAACATTTCTCTGTGTATTGCAGGTCAGTGGTTAAATCAAAATCAGAATTCAGAAAATTTGGATTATGCTGTTTTAAAAGTCACTTGTTTGGAGATTGAAATTACAGTAACTAAATCAATCACAGAAATAACAAATTTCATTAAAGATTGCTATCTACATGTTTTGGTCATAAACTTTATACATATGTTTAAGTAGTCACATATAAACAGATTTAGAGAGTGAACTTAACTAAAATATTAGTGGTGTTCATTATACTGTTAAAAAAACTGTTACTTAAAATTAGAAGTCCTTTGAAGAAGTAAAATAAATATTGATTTGGAAATAGTAATTGAAGCTATTTACCATTACTATGTTCAAACTTGATAGTTTTATCAAGCAGTAATTACTAATAGGCTTGATATCCTGAATTTTAAAAAGTTTTAATGGTCAATGATTAAGAGCCAAATAGTTTCCAAATCTTTTTGCTTTTTTTTTCATACGTTAACAATGAAACAGTAAAAATCTGGTAGAGCCAGATTTCCAAAACCACTTATTTTCACAATGATTCTTCTGTGTTTGGGTGATTCAGAAAAAGAATTGTGTTGATTCTACCATTCACCATAGAGCAGAAATGCTAAACTTCTCACTCTGTTGGGCTATGAGACATGTCTTTTTCATTTCTTCAGGATGGAAATACTATTCAATAAACAATGCTGTAACATGTTCGTACACAGCACTCTTTATCTGGCTTTTTCCAATTTTTTAAAGAAAATTAAAATGTTTTCTCCTTGTAATGGCTTTGGTTCGTTTACATAAGTTTAACCAAAAAACATTGAACACTTATTTATAGAACAACTTATTGTGTAAAATCGTCCTTTTTACTGTGAAGGACACAGATATATGGTTCCTGATGTCTAGATACATGTGATGTAGAGGAAGTAAATATAAATTCAACATCATAACAAAAAGTAGTTGTAAGTTCTGTAAATATTTTATATGGGATCCCAAAGAAGAAAGGCAATATTTATTACTCAGCAGAAAGGAGAAAATATTTTGCCATTTGCATTGAAGCCCAGAAGTAAAAAATGATCACATTATAACAATGATTACAAATATGTTCCACTTTAAAATTATATAAAAATTTATAATACACTCCTATTTCGCTATCTCATTTGTTTCTTTAAAATAGTGCTGTGAAGTAGTCAGAATAGGTACTATCATCACCAGTCTGTAGATGAAGAAAATTAAGTGAAAGAGGTTAATGATCGTTTTAAAATTAGTAACAAATGTGGACTCCAACCCACAAGTTCTAAATAAATTTAGTTTTTTGTTTTGTTTTTAGTTTTCCCTTTAGATTAAAAAAAAAAAGTTGCTTAAAAACAAAAATCTTTCTTACCTCCCTAAGGTACTCCCAAGTAAGGCAACTTTATCATCATATTCCTATGTACCTAACTCTCTCAAAGACAGTTAAAAGTACCTTTTTCTTTTCTTAGAAAAAGAAGTTACCCTGAATCATTTATGACCACAGCAGTTAGGATTTGGGTGTTATAGCATTCTGTACAGATGGCAGCTTCAGCGCAGCCAAACACCATCTGTATATAGAGCTTGAGTTGACTGTGAAAAGCAAACATGTATCCTACTAAATTATTAACCAGCACCATATTCCTTGTAATATTTAAGGAGTTCTAAATGTTAATTTTCACTGCTGTTATCAATATAAAGTTCATTCAGCAAACATTTATGAACATCCACTATGTTCTAGAAATGTGTAAAGGACCTGCTACTAGGAAGATCAACTACTAGAAAGATGGAAGGGACTCCTGAAATTGTTTAATCTTATTTCACAAAACCTGAGGAAGTTAAGCATTACTCGTAAAGTTACATACCTGGTTAACAGTTGGCTGAATTTTTTTTTTTAGTGTCCTTTTTATAGGCAAAGCTAGGATACTTGGCTATTTGTTTTTTATATTTCTTTTCATTTTGTTGGAGTCTCTAATATTTTCAAAGTGACCTCCTAGCAGATTTATGTTCTAGTGCAACATGTAAATCCTAATATATCATCTCAGCTTTTGTGGTAGCCCTGTATTCAAAAATAAATATTCATTGACCACAAAGTATTCTAAATACTCTTTAGGCATTTAGTATTTTGTAACAAATTGAATGAAAATACCCCATTGTTTTGTATTGCCTTACTAGATACTATTGCTTCTCTACCTCCCAGTGTAGGGTTGTGATTGTTGCATCTGAGTAAAAACAATTTATGAGATAAACTTTTCAAAAAATAATGATAACACTTACTGAGCACTCAGTATAGTACCAATAAGTGCATGACATAGTTTCATTGACCCCACGTGGGAAATATACAGTGTAAGGCTTAGACATGTGAATAACCAGAGAAGACCTTATAGTCAGGGGTACAAGCATATTCAGACTCAGGTCTCTGTGACTGCAGAACATACATTCTTAACCAGGATAGCAGAGAATAGGAAATACAGCGTGACAAGGTTTATGAAAGCCCAGGCATTATCCTTCAAGAGTAAGAAACATGAGGATATGTTTAAGGAATGTTCTGGAGGGGCTGAACTCTTCCTCCATTTTTTATTTAAATTCCCTAAGTAATGGATTAGAAGCAGCTTCCATAAGACTCGGTAATACAGCTTGCTCTGATACTGGTAAAGAATAAAGTAAAATGGACTCAGTTTAAGAGAAATTCTGAAAATAATTTAAATGTCTATAGAAAGAAGAATCTAGGGGCGCCTGGGTGGCTCAGTCGTTGAGTGTCTGCCTTCGGCTCAGGGCGTGATCCTGGCGTTATGGGATCGAGCCCCACATCAGGCACCTCCACTGGGAGCCTGCTTCTTCCTCTCCCACTCCCCCTGCTTGTGTTCCCTCTCTCTGGCTGTCTCTCTCTCTGTCAAATAAATAAATAAAATCTTTAAAAAAAAAAAAAAAAAGAAGAATCTAGTTCTATTTTCCTATGGGGAGAAACCAAGTTGCATGAAGATATTGACATCATAAAACACATTTCATTTTTTTTTTTTGTAAGCAAAGATTGGAATTACTAATTAGACAAAATCTTAGAAGCTATTATTTTTTTTAAAGATTTTATTTATTTATTTGACAGAGAGACAGCCAGCGAGAGAGGGAACACAAGCAGGGAGAGTGGGAGAGGAAGAAGCAGGCTCCCGGCAGAGCAGGGAGCCCAATGCGGGGCTCGATCCCAGGACTCCGGGATCACGCCCTGAGCTGAAGGCAGACGCTTAAGGACTGAGCCACCCAGGCACCCAGAAGCTATTATTTTTGCCACTGTTACTGAAACACCATGTTACATATGAGATTAAATACCAAAACATGTCATTTCTGTGCTCCAAGAACTTAGACTGTAGGATAAGGCATTAACAAGAAATAATCAATGAATAGTAGATAGATGATGATTGATAGATAAAATGATTTAGTAACATATCCTTTTTTTTAAGAAAAGATTTTATTTATTTATTTGACAGAGAGAGAGACAGCCAGCAAGAGAGGGAACACAAGCAGGGGGAGTGGGAGAGGAAGAAGTAGGCTCCCAGCGGAGGAGCCTGATGTGGGACTTGATGTGGGGCTCGATCCCAGGACTCTGGGATCATGCCCTGAGCCAAAGGCAGAAGCTTAACAACTGAGCCACCCAGGCGCCCCAATTTAGTAACATATCCTTAAAGTAAATGACTGGGAGTGAATCTTCCTACAAAGTGTTTTTCATGTGATGGTAACCTTGCCTAGGGATAGGAACCCTAACTACATAGTCTACATCAAGTCTCCTACAAGTTTGTTGATTCCTAAAAAGAACCTGCAAATTCCTGGTTCAGAATACCCAAATCCAAGTCCTTGATCTGTCAAATTTTAGCAGTTCTATTGGGTTGTGTACTTGACCTTCCTCTTTTTTATCTATAAAATGAGGATAATGTTTCTCTTCTCAAAATGTCTTAAGACTAAAATTAAATTAGAAAAGTGTTTTATTTTTTATAAATTGGAATGTCACTAAAATATTTGAACGGTATTCTCTTTGACATTTTAAAATATGTAATGGACATTTTCTTTTTTTATCCTACTTATATCGTTTAGCATAGTGTCCTCAAAGTCTGGGTGTCCATGTATACCATGTGATCTCACTTAAATGAGGACTCTTAGAAAACTAGACCAAAAACACATTAAAATTTTTTTGTAAAAATTACAAATTTTTAATATGTAAAATTTCCATACATTTTAATACATGTGGAAAATGTCTATTATATATTTTAAAATGTTAAAGAGAACACTGTTCAAATATTTTAGTGATATTCCAATTTATAAAAAACACAGCACTTTTCTAGTTTAATTCTAGTCTTAAGACTTGAGATTTTTAATATAATTTTATATATTTTATAGTATTTTGATTAGAAAATACATTGTCAGTCAATATTCTGAATTTTCAAATCTAAATATAGGCAGATTAAAGACAAACTGAGCTTTAATTTCTACTTTTAAATATGTGGCAAAGTATTGACCTGAGCATTATTTATGTTTTTCAAAATCACATGTAAGCTATTTTTTGCTTCAAAAGTTATATCAGCCTTAAATGCCTAGGAAGATACTCCTTTTTATTATATTCTCCCAAGTAAAATTCTTGTGATTAGATCAAGAATGAAAGTTTACTAAAAGTAGGACTTGAGGTATTAATAATTTTTTCCTATTTTTTATTGTGGTAAAATGCACATAACAAAATTCACTATATTAACCATTTAAAACTGTACAGTTTACTGACATTAAGTACATTCATATGGTTGTACAACTATCACAACCGTCCACCTCCAAAACTATTTTTATCTTATAAAACTGAACTCTGTATCCTTTAAATAATAACTTACCCATTCCTCCGGTTCCCCAGCGCCTGGCAACCATAAATCTGTTTTCTGTCTTTATGATTTTGACTACTCTAAGTACCTCATATAAATGAAAGCATACAGTATTTGTCTCTCTATGACTGGCTTATTTCATTTAACATAGTGTCCTCAAGGTTTATCCATGTTGTAGCTTGTGTCAGTATTTCCTCTTTTTTTAAGGGGAAGTAATATTCTGCTATATGCATGTACCACATACTGCTTATCAATTCTTCTGTCCATGGACGCTTAGGTTGCTTCCACGTTTTAGCTAATGTTAGTAATTCTATGAACACAGGTATACAAGTATCTCTCAAGAATCTGCTTTCAATTATATTGAGTATATATACACAGAAGTGGAATTGCTGGGTCATATAGTAATTGTATTTTGATTTGGGGAGAAAACCACTATGCAGTTTTCCACAGTGGCTGTACTATTTCATATTCCCACAACAACTCACAAAAGTGTGCCTATTTCTCCATATCCTCGCCAACATTTAATATTTACTTAGTTTTTTGTTTTTGGTTTTAGTAGTAGCTATCCTAATGGGTGTGAGGTGATCTCTCTTGTGGTTTTGATGTGAATTTCCCTGTTGATTACTGATGTTGAACGTCTTTTCATGCGTGTATTGATCATTTGTGTATCTTCTTTGGAGAAATGGCTATTCAAAGCTTTTGCTCATTTTTGAATTGGCTTGTTTATTTTTGAATTTTAGTATTTCTCTTTTTTACATTTTGAATATTACTTTCTTATCAGATATGATTTTCAAATATTTTCTCATTCCATGAATACCTTTTTACTCTATTGATACAGTCTTTGATGCACAAGGTTTTTAAAAAAATTTTCATGAGGTCCAATTTGTCTATTTTTTTTTCTTTTATTGTGTGTGCCTTTGGTATTAGACCCAAGAAATCATTGCCAAAACAATGTCATGAAGCTTTTGCCCTATGCTTTCTTCTAAGAGTTTTAAAGAATTAGGTTCAGGTCATGGATCCATTTTGAGTTAATTTTTGAATATAGTATTTGATAAAGGTCCAATTTCATCCTTTTACCTGTGAATATCCAGTTTTCCCAGCACCATTTGTTAAAAAAGACAGTATTTCCCCCCAGGGAATTCTCTTGCTGATTCATTCTCTTTACCAGGTATAAGTCTGTTTAGATTTTCTATTTCTTTACATCAAAAACTAGGGATGTATTGTATGGTGACTAACATAACATAATAAAAAATTATTATTTAAAAAAAAGATTTTCTATTTCTTCACTTTAGTCTTGGTATGTTTTGTGTTTCTAGGAATTTGTCCATTTCAATTATCTGATTTCTTTGTATATAATTGTATACAGTATTCTTTTGTAATCCTTTTTATTCGGGCAGAATTAGTGGTAATGTCACCACTTTCTTTTCTGATTTTAGTAATTTTTAATCTTCCCTTTTTTTTCTTAGTCCATTTAGCTAACAGTTTATCAGTTTTATTGCTCTTTCTAAAGAACTAAGTTTTGGGTTTGGTGGTATTTTTCTGTTCTTTATAGAATACTTTTCTTTATT
The DNA here is from genome assembly GCF_017311325.1 of Ursus maritimus. NCBI lineage: Eukaryota > Metazoa > Chordata > Mammalia > Carnivora > Ursidae > Ursus > Ursus maritimus. Next base: position 35,606,382 of record NW_024427107.1, on the reverse strand, counting down.
TCATTTATCTCTGCTATAATCTTGGTTTCCTTTTTCTTCTTGTTTTGAATGTAGTTTGTTCTTCTTCCAGTTTCTTAAGTTACACAGTTAGGTTGTTGATTTAAAATCTTTTTTGTTTTTAAGTGTAAGCATTTACAGTTATAAATTTCCTCCTTCTCACTGCTTTCCCTGTGTCCTGTAAGTTTTGGTATATTGTGTTTTTATTTTCATGTGTCTCTAACTATTTTATAATTTCTCTAATTTATTTTTTGATTCATTTGTTACTCAAGAGTGTATCGTTTAATTTCCACAGACCTGTGAATTTTCCAGTTTTCTGTCTGTTACTGATTTCTTTATCATGTTGTGCTTGGAGAAGATATTTTGTATGATACCGGTCTTTTAAAATCTATTAAGACTTAATCCAGGGACTACCATATTGTCTATCCTCAGAAATGTCCCTTGTGTACTTGGTAAGAATGTATATTTTGTTGCTGTGTAGACTCTTGTTTTTATATCTGTTAGATCTATTTGGCTTATTGTATTGTTTAGGTCCTGTGTTTTCTTACTTACCTTCTGTCTGGTTGTTCTAGACATATGGAGAATGGGGTATTGAAGTCTCTTACTCTTTTCGTAGAAAAGTCTATTTCTCCCTTCAGTTCTATCCATTTTTGCTTCATGTATTTTGATGGTGTATTATTAGGTATGTAAATATTTATGATTATTATATAGTCTTGTATGAACCATTTATTAATACATATAATTCTTTGTTTCTTGTGAACTTTTTAATTGAAGTCTATTTTATCTGATATTAGTTTAACTACCCCTGTGCTCTTTTTTTTTTTTTTTTTTAAGATTTTATTTATTTATTTGACAGAGAGACAGCCAGCGAGAGAGGGAACACAAGCGGGGCGAGTGGGGGAGGGAGAAGCAGACTTCCAGCGGAGGAGCCTGATGTGGGGCTCGATCCTGGGATGCCAGGATCACGCCCTGAGCTGAAGGCAGACGCTTAACGACTGAGCCACCCAGGCGCCCCATCCCTGTGCTCTTTTGAGTACTGTTTGTGTTGAATATTTTTTTCCATCCTTTCACTTTCAACCATTTTGTCTTGTTGGATCTAAAGTGAGATCTAAAGTCTCATATACAACATATAGTTAGATTTTTTTAAAAATCGACTCTGCTAATTTCTACCTTTGGATTGGAGTTTAATTCCTTTTTATTTAATGAAATACTGAGGAAAAAGGATTTGCTTCTGTCATTTGGTTGTTTTCTATACGCTTTACAGGTTTTTCTCCTTCATTTTCTGCATGACTATCTTCTTTTGTGTTTAGTTGATATTCTGTAGTGAAATGTTTAAGTCCTTTTCTCATTTCTTTTTATGTGTATTATTTAGCTATTTTCCTTGTGATTACAATGAAAATTACATTTAACGTTATCCTAAAGTTATGAAACTGTAATTTGAATTTATGCCCACCTAATTTTAATAACATACAAAAACTCTGTTTCTCTCAGCTCTGTCCCCGGGCCTTTCAGTTTTTGATTCACAGCATTGCAGCTTTATACATTTGTATCAACAGGAACAAGTAATTATTAATGCATTAGTTTCTTAAATTACGTAGAAAGCAAAATTGGAGTTACACACCACAGTTCCAATAGCACTAGACTTATAATTGTCCATACATGTACTTTAGATCTCTCTTTCTTTGTAGAGCTTTGAATTACTGTCTAGTGTTCTTTCATCTTAACCTGCCGAACTCCCTTTAACATTGCTCATAAGGCAGATCTAGTAACAAACTCCCTCAGCTTTTGCTTATCTGGGAAGATCTAAATTTTCACCTCTACTTTTAAAGCACCTTATTACCACATTAGATTTCTTAGTTCACAATTTTTTAAAAAATCATTCTGCATATATCAGCTGACTCTCTTCTGGCCTCCTAACTTTCTGATGAGAAATTTGCTGAAAAGGTTATTGAGAATCCCTTGTATGTGACAAGTTACTTCTCTTGCTGCTTTAAAAATTGTCCCTCTAGGGGTGTCTTGGTGGCTCAGTTGGTTAAGTGTCTGCCTTCAGCTCAGGTCATGATCTCCGGGTCCTGGGATTGAGCCCCACATCAGGCTCCCTGCTGAGAAACTCCCTGCTTCTTCCTCTGCTTCTCCCCCCTGCTCTCTCTCTCTCTCTCTGTGTCAAATAAATAAATAAATAAAATTAAATTAAAATAAAATAAAAATTGTCCCTTTGGCTTTGAAATTTTTTTATGTGCTTGTTTTTGATTTTTTTTTTTTTAATTTTAAGTTCAGTGTAGTTAACGTATAATGTTATATTACTCAGTGCTTATTAAGATAAGTGACTGTTAATTCCCTTCACCTATTTCACTCATCCCCCAACCCTGCCTCCTCCCCGGTAACCATCAATTTGTTCTCTACAATTATGAGTCTGTGTTTTAGTTTGTCTTTTTTTTCTTTGTTCATTAGTTTCGTTTCTTAAATTGCACATATAATTGAATTCATAGGGTATTTGTTTTTCTCTGACTGGCTTATTTCACTTAGGATTATACTCTCTAGATCCATCCATGTTGTTGCAAATGGCAAAATTTCATTCTTTTTAAGGTTGAATAGTCTTCCTCTGTGTGTGTGTGTGTGTGTGTGTGTATGTGCGCACACACACATACCAGATCTTTATCTGCTTATCTATTAATGGATACAAAGACTGCTTCCATAATTTGGCTATTATAAATAATGCTGTAGTAAACATAGGGGTGCGTATATCTTTTTTGAATTAGTATTTTCATATTCTTTGGATAAATATCCTGTAGTGCAATTACTAGATCATAGGGTAATTCTATTTTTAAGTTTTTGAGGAAACTCCAGATTGTCTTTCACAGTGGCTGCACCAGTTTGCATTCCCACCAACAAAGCAAAAGCGTTCTCCTTTCTGCACATCTTTGTCAACACTTATTTTTTATTTTAGCCATTCTGATAGGTATGAAGTGATATTTCATTGTAGTTTTGATTTGCGTTTCTCTGATCATTAGTGATGTTGAACATCTTTTCATGTATCTGTTGACCATCTGTATGTCTTCCTTGGAGAAATGCCTATGTCTTTTGCCCATTTTTTAATTGAATTATTTGGGGGTTTTGGTGTTGAATTGTATAAGTTTTCTGTATATTTTGTATACTAACTCTTTACTGGAAATGTTGTTTATAAATCTCTTCTCCCATACCATAGGTTATCTTTTATTTTGGCTGTTTCCTTTCCTGAGCAGAAGTTTTTATTTTCGTGTAGTCCAAATAGTTTATTTTTCTTTTTGTTTCCCTTGCCTTAGAAGACATATCTAGAAAGATGTGTTATGGCCAATGTCAGAGAAATTACTGTCTATTCTCTCTTCTAGGATTTTTATGGTTTCATGTCTTACATTTATGTCCTTAATACATTTTGAGTTTATTTTTGTGTATTGTGTAAGAAAGTGGTCCAATTTCATTCTTTGCCCAGTTTTCCCAACACCATTTGTTGAAAAGACTTTCTTTTTCTCATTGTATAGTCATTCCTCCTTTGTCAAAGTTTAATTGACCATATATTTGTGGGTTCATTTCTGGGTTTTCTATTCTGTTTGATTGATCTATGTCTGTTTTTCTGCCAATACTACACTGTTGATTACAAGAGCTTTGTGGTATAACTTGAAGTCTGGAATTATGATACCTCCATCTCTGTTTTTCTTTTTAAGATTGCTTTGATTATTCAGGGCCTTTTGTGGTTCCATACAAATTTTAGGATTGTTTGTTCTAGGTTCTATGAAAAATGTTGCTGGTACTTTGATAGGGATTGCCTTAATTCTGTAGATTGCTTTGGGTAGTAAAACATTTTAACAACATTTTTTTCTTCCAATCCACAAGCATGGAATGTCTTTCCATTTCTTTGTGTCTTCTTTAATTTCTTTCACCAGTGTTTTATACTTTTCAGAGTACAGGTCTTTCATCTCTTTGGTTAAGTTTATTCCTAGGTATCTTATTATTGCTGATGCAATTGTAAATGGGATTGTTTTCTTAATTTTTCCTTCTGCTGCTTCATTATTAATGCACAAAAACGTAACAGATTTCTTTACTTTGATTTCATATACTGCAGCTTTACTGAATGCATTTAATAGTTCTGGTCATTTTTGGTGGAGTCTTTAGGTTTTTGTATATATAGGATCACGTCATCTGCAAATAGTGAAAGTTTTACTTCTTCCTAACCAATCTGGATGGTTTTTATTCCTTTTTCTTGTCTGATTGCTATGGCTAGGACTTCTAGTACTATGTTGAATAAAAGTGGTGAAAGTATACATCCTTGTCTTGTCCCTGACGTTAGGGAAAACCTCTCAGTTTGTCCTCATTGAGGATGATATTAGCTGTGGGTTTTCCATATAAGGCCACTGTTTCTGGGGTGCCTAGGTGGCTCAGTCGTTAAGCATCTGCCTTTGGCTCAGGGCATGATCCTGGAGTCCTGGGATCAAGACCCATATTGGGCTCCTCCGCTGGGAGCCTGCTTCTTCCTCTCCCACTCCCCCTGCTTGTGTTCCCTCTCTTGCTGGCTGTCTCTCTTTCTGTCATATAAACAAATAAAATCTTAAAAAAACCCAAAACAAACAAACAAAAAAAAAAACAAAGCCACTGTTTCTTACTGATATCTGTTTAGATGGTCTGTCCATTGATGTTTGTGGACTATTAAATCCACCTATTATTGTATTACTATTAGTTCTTTTATGTTTGTTATTAACTGTTATATATATTTGGGTGCTGGGTACATAAATGTTTACAATTTGTTATGTCTTCGTATAGGTCATCCCCTTAATTCTTATACAGTGTCCTTTGTCTCTTGTTACGGTTTTTGTTTTAAAGTCTATTTTGTCCAATATAACTATTGCTACTCCAGCTTTCTTTTCACAACCATTTGCATGATAAATCTTTCTCCATCCCTTCATTTTTAATCTGCATATATTTTTAGGTCTGAAATGAGTCTCTTATAGGCAGCATATAGATGTCTTGCTTTTATATTCATTCCATAACTCTGTGTCTTTTGATTGGAGAATTTAGTTTATTTATATTCAAAGAAATTATTGATAGATATGTATTTATTGCCATGTGGCTGTTTTGTGGCTGTTTTTGAAGTTCTTCTCTGTTCCTTTCTTCCCTTGCTCTCTTCTCTCACAGTTCGTTGACATTATTTAGTGATATACTTTGATTCCTTTCTCTTTATTTTTTTGCATATCTAGTAGCGGTTTTTGCTTTATGGTTACCATTAGGTTTCTATGTAACATCTTCTGCATATAGCATCTTCTGCATATAGCAGTCTATATTGAGTTGATGGTTGCTTAATTTTGAACCTATTCTTTAATCCTTTGCCCCCACCCATGTTTTCTGTATATGATGTTATAGTTTACATCCTTTTATTTTGTGAATCCTTTGACTGATTGTTTACAGATATATTTATTTTTATTGCTTTTGTCCTTCCTAATTTTCTTACTCTTACTAATGGTCTTTCCTTTCCACTCAGAGTCACCCTTAAAATTTTTGTAGGGTTGCTTTATTGGTCATGAGTTGCTTTAACTTTAGTTTGTCTGGAAAAATCTTTATCTCCTATGTTGAATGATAGCCTTGCTGGATAGAGTATTCTTGGCTGCAGATTTTTTTCTTTCTTTCAGCACTTTGAATAAATCATGTCACTCACTTCTGGTCCGTAATGCTTATGCTGAAAAATTCACTGATGGCCTTATGGGGTTTCTTTTGTATGTAACTTTTCTTTTCTTGTTGCTTTTAAAATTTGCTCTTTATCACTACATTTTAATTACTATGTCTCTTGGTGTGGACTTTCTTAGGTTTTTGTTGAGGGACCTCTGTGCCTCCTGGATATGAATATCTGTTTCCTTCCCCAGATTCAGGAAGTTTATAGCTATTATTTCTTGAAATAAATCTTCTGCCCAGTTTTCTCTATTTTCTTCTGGGATCCCTATAATGTGAATGTTACGAAGTTTGATGGAGTTGCTGAGTTCTCTAAGTATGTTCTCATTTTGCCTGGGTTTTTTTTTTCCTCTCACCTGATTAGCTTGATTACTTTCCATTACTCTGTCCTCCAGGTTGCTGATTTGTTCTGCTTCCTCTAGTCTGCTATTTATTCCATGTAGTATATTTTTAATTTCATTCATTGGTTTTTCATCTCCAATTGATTCTTTTTTATCTTTGTTAAGGGTCTCACTGATGTCCTCAACTATTTTCTCAAATCCAATGAGTATCTTTATGATCATTACTTTAAATTCTCTGTCAGGCATATTACTTATCTCTGTTTTGCTTAATTCTCTTGCTATGGTTTTGTCTTATTCTTTCATTTGGGACATATTCCTCTGTCTCCTCATTTTCTCTAACTCTCTGTGCCTGTTTCTGTGTGTGTTACAAAAGTCAGCTATGTCTCCTGCTTATGAAGGAGAGGTCTATAGTACCCTGTCCCCTGTTAACCAGAAATTCAGGGATGTCTTCTATATGTGTTGTGTGCAACCTGCTGTTGTGACTCAGTTTCTTCTTCCTTCAGCACAGTCATCTGCAATGGCTCTCAGCCTGGCATGGGCAGTGTTTGGTCCTGGTGGTGTTAGTCGACCAGTCAGGGGCCACCTTAGGCTTGAGTTGAATCAGACCAGGCATTTGCCAGAGATGTCAGTGGCACAAAACTGCAGGGTACTTTTCCTGTGTTGTCTCCTTGGAAGTTTTCATTGTTAGGTGGGGCCTGCTATCAGAGAGCTGTCTGCCCCCAGCCTACTTCTGGGTCCACAGTTTGACTGATGTATGTGGTTATCTTTCCTTCTGCCAGGGAAGGGGACACTTTGGAATGGTGCTGGCCCCTATCAAGGCTGCTTGCTTACTGCTAAGCTTGTGGCCCCAGTCTGAATGGGCACCAGCCAAGAACATATTAGAGGAGGCAGATGCACAATGTGCTAGGGGAGCCAGGGCATGGAATTAGTGCTCTGCAAGAGAAAATAAGCCACTGCTGGGACTGGTGCTGGCCAGGCCAAACCACAAAGTATGTGGGAATGGTGTGAACAGTTTTAACAAGGTGTGCAGTGGTCCTCCCTGAAAGGGGACCCATTGCAAATGGAACAGAGGCCCCACAAAGCATGCAGATGGGAGATGCAGTGTTCACAAAGTTTGCACCAGTTTTTGGGGGGAGGAGACCCACAGCATAGGGGCTGAGGCAAGGTGGGTTCAAGGGGACAGATCCCGGAAGCCCAGGAGATTGGAGGAAAGGGCACAGTGCAAGCAAGTTAAGTAGTGATTGTGGGTACAGGGCTGGTTCCCTCAGGTGGCCATGTGTTTATACTGGGGAGATGGGAGAGAAATGGTGCTTGCCAGTTCCTTTGTTTCTGGAGGAGTCTCCCAGCAATTTCTGTCCCTCTAGGACAGGCTCTGAGACTAGTAAATAACTCTCCCACCCACATGCCCCAGGCAACTTTCAGACTGCTGCTTCTATGCTGGATCTCCATGGGGCTATTTATTGTGCTGTCTCTTTAAGGGCAGGGACTCAGTTTCCTATTGTCCTTTAGGCTCTCTCAGAACCAAGCCCACTGATTTTTAAAATTCCAGGCTTTAAGTCCTGCTGGTTGTAAGAACTCATGATATTTGGCCCCTCTGGTTTTCAAAGCCAAATATTATGGAGATTCACCTTTCTGGTGCAGGCTTTCCAGTATAATTGTCTTTCTCTCCCATCTCTGCAACTGAGGGCCCCTCCCTCCAGGGGACAGTCCTGTGAGTTTGTTTAGCTTTGTTCACTTTTATTCAATCTTTTCTTTCCATTCCTCAGATGTGATAGTTTCCATTGTCCTATCTTCAAGTTGGCTGGTTCTGTCTTCTGCCTGCTTAAATCTGCCTTTGAATACCTTCAGTTGTTATACTTTTCATCTCTAGAATTTCTCTGTTTTCTTTTTAGGTTTCTTTCTCTTTACTGCTTTTTCCATTTTGCTCATACATGATTTTCTTAACTTTCACCTTGTCATCCTTTAGTTCTTTGAGCATCTTTAAGACAGTTGTTTTAAAGTTTTTGTCTGGATCTGTCATCAGGTCTTTTTTAGGGACATTTTGTTGGTATATTTTTCATTTGAATGAGATACACTTTCTTATATCTTTGTATGCCTTGTGATTTTTTTTTTGTTGTTGTTGAAAACTGGACATTCAGATCTAACAGTGTGATAATTCTGGAAATCTGATTCTTTACCTTCCACAGGGTTTGATGGGTTTTTGTTTGCTTAATTTTTATGTGTTTGCTTTTGTTTATGTTTGTTTGTTCTTTTTGTTTGTTTTTATTATTATAATCTGTCCCTATGCTGAGCATCAACCTAAAGTATAGACTTTTTGCTCTTGTAAGGTCTTTTCTGTAAGGTAAGGGTTTGTAAGGTCTTTTCTGAGCCTACACCTTCTTCTTAAATAACTCCCCTAAATTCAGCATACTAGATTAAGGAATTAAACACCGTTTGCTGTAGTTTGTGAGTCACCAGTAACTATCTAAGTAGCTAACATCTGTTCAAAGCAATTCATTGATTATATAACTATCTAGCCACTGAAGACATAACCTAAACTTACTCTTCTTTGTAATTTATTTTTGAGCCAGAAACAAAAAACCCTATGCTTTCTATCACATTATTTAAAAACTATTTGATGAAATAGCTTTTTTCATTTCCCTAATTTCCTCTGCGAAAAACACTGTGTTTGAAAAAAAAAATTATATATAGCTGACCCTTGTCATTTATGAGAATGTAAAGCATAGCTGTGCTATGAATATGCTGTGAGAGAAATAATACTATTAAAAATTACCAAGAAAACATGAAGAATTTCATTGTGATTTCTAGGAAGGGTTAACAGAAAAAAAATGTATTTTAAAATTATGTTGGTTCCCTTAATCGATTTTTCTCAATATGTGTCTACAAAATTCTATTACTTATCTGCTCTAGGAAGGGCCTAGGGAAACTTGCCCAGCAATCATAAATGCTGTATTCATTCTGCCAACTCTCTTACTTTGCATGCCACTGGGCCACAGGTTCATGAGCAAAAGAGTAGAAGGTATGAAGCATAAACTTCTGAACCATAAAACCTGTGGTTGATGGAAAGTCAAATATAGAAAAAACACACTTTCACATTTAAAGAAGTATCATTTTTGAATGTAAATAAAGATAATACATACTGGTAATTAGATTTTTTAGAAGCAATATTTCTAATAGATGTCTGAAGAAAAAGCACACATGATATACAAGAGGAAAACATCACCCGTAAAATTCTTTTTGTGGCTTTTGTCTTTTAGATTCATTTATAATGCCTTTGCCAAAGTAATTCATCTATTATAGATACTGAAAGGGAGTTTTTTGTTTGTTTGTTTTGTTTTTTTAATCTGAGGATCTAGTCAGAATTTTCAGAGATGGTCTTCCTCCCTTGCACAATGTGAGGCTGAAGTTATGGTCTTAAATGCCCCCTGTTTTCTATTATGCCATGTTTTAGACATGCAGAGTTTGGCAAAAAAATTAGTTATCTGTAGTTACCTTAGATCTATACAAGAAATCAAAGGCAACATCTCTCCTGAGTGTTTGGATAATTTATATCTACCATCGTTTGAGGCCTGATTTTACTGCATAATTGTAAGTGAGCAGTATAGGTGACAAAATTTCCCTGCAAAACATAAGGCTTAACAACTTCAAGTAAATATCTGTGGCATTTCAAATAAGCTTTTTAGTTTGATCCATATTAAACTTTCTTCTTTCTTTCTTATTATAATTTTAGATAAGTATTGGCCCTTTAGAAATTTTGATATTCTTGTTACAAAATTTAAGGATAGAGCATTTAGATGATAATTAGAGTCATTGAACATCCTAACATTTCAAATTCATGATTCAAATGTTGTTATTATATTCCACATTCTATGTAGCTGTCCTTCTCAAGTAATTAAGGAAACTTCCTTCATAGCAGTACTTTTTCCTTCATTATAAAAAAGTTTCAAAATCAGAAACTGTTTCCTATTTTGAGCTCCATCCAACCTTTTTTGGGTCAGGTACACAGCAATAATGATTACAGGAAATGTTGACCTGATTTCTATTTGACTTATATAATGCCTCTATAGGAAAACAATAACCTCTGACAAAAATTAAAACTGTGGCAATTATTTTGGTTTATAATACGAAAACAAACTAGAGTCAAGTGTCTCTTTTGAGCCAATATTACTTGCCTACCTGAACAGTAAAACCAAGCCAAATTCATTGTCTCTTTATCTTGCAATTCTCTTTCCACTTGTATATAAAGGCCAGACAGGTGTTATTAAAAATGTGAGTGCAGCCAACACTGTCTACAGATGACTTAGCTTAATTTTTTTGCAAATTTTAAGAAAATTTTATATTAATACTAACAGTGAGTGCCAAGAAAGCTTTTGATTAAATTGATTTTAGATGATTTGTCTGAAGCTCTGTGACTTTAGAAGTATTTGCTAAATGGATGGAAAATGTGTAGTCATGGGAAAATGCCCATATTGTACACATTTTTAGATGCTTTGCTTTTTAATGAATAAGAAAAACAAATGTAAGAAATATTTATTGTTTTGTTCAGAATCATGGCTAATTTTCTTGAAAATTAAAATACACTATACATTACATTTTCTACTTTAAAGGTCAAATTTATTGAGCTAAATTTACAAACAAAACGCTGACTTAAATACACAGTTTCATGAGTTTTAACAAATGTATTCACCTATGTAGCTTTCACATTCAAGATATAAATCTTTTTCATCACCCAAATATATTACTAATACCCTTTGCAGTCAGCTCCATCCATCTTCCAGATAACTGCAGGTAGACTTTCTAGCTATATAGAGTATATTTTTATTTTCTGAATTTTTTGTGCCTTCTTTTGTTCAGCATATTATATTTAAGATTCATCCATATTGTTTCATGTATATACCTAATTTTTAGTTTCATTAGTAATATAATTTTTTCAATGTAAACTTTTTGGTTTCTTTATCATAAACTCAGTTTAGAAAAGATGACGTAATTTAATAGAAAAGTGAATTAAACTTCTTTATTTTGGTCAGATGAAAACTAAGATATTATAAGACTATACAGTTATAAAAGGTAGATATAAATTGACACAAACCTGCTCAATGGATTTTTTAATGTTAGTACTAGTAGGGAAAACCTTTAAATTTGAGTGTAATCTAAAAGTATATTAAAGAAAAAAAAGCCCTTTATTCATATTATAGAAAATCTATAGGTCTTCTTAGGAATGCAGCATTGGAATTAGAGATACCTGAGTTCCAGTCTTAGCTCTATCACTCATAAGCCAAATGTATATTCACAATTCACTCAAGCATTCCAAGCTTTCAATTCCTACAAAATGGAAAAAAACAAAACAAACTTAAGTTTGCAATAGACAGCAAATGGGAAAACATACCTTAGGCACCTGACATACAGGATGTAGTAAGCACTCAGTAAGTACAATGTTTTCCTAACTATTTCAGTAGAACCCATAAACTTCTCCACAGCTCTGTATTATTTTTCTTTATTACAACCAAGAATATGTAATTCCTCACCTAGAAGTTTTTATAAATTAAAATGTTGATAAATGTAGACCATTGGCTCTTTCTATAATAAATATAAGCCCATAATGCCTATATATTTTTAATTGGAATCACACCTATAACTACTCTCTTTGCAACTTTACCTTCAGCAGTAGTCACATTCATTCATTCATTCATTCATTCATTCTTTCATTTGTCCATAGCATTTATTGAGAATCTATGTGCAGGTACTCTTCTGAATACTCATTTTATTCAGATCTCTCCTAGTATTTATTTAATTAGATAGGCTTTTGTGGGAACCCAACCTGCCATAGTACTACCTACCATTCTCTTTCCCATTTGCCTGTTTTATTTCCTTTGCTACCCTTATTCTTATATATGCACACACACAGAGTTGGTCTTTTCTACTAGAATGCATGCTTCATAAGTATAGGAATTTTGTTTTGTTCATCACTATATTCTTATCACCAAGAGAAGTTTCGGGTGCAGAGAAGAAGCTCAATGAGTGTTTATTGATCAAATCAATGAGAATGCAGCTCTGACAAAAGTAAGCAATTGAACCACAAGAGAAGTCCCCTGGGGTGACCAGTCTTTTCCTTTAACCTCAAGACAGACCATAGCAGTCTTCTTTGTGACCCCTTTGCAAATTATTCACAAAATTTGAATAGCCATTACTTCTTTTTCTTCCTTTGCTATTTTAAGCTCTTCATCTAAGCTTACACAGTCATTCATTTCTCTCCCCTTTTCCTACAGAGTATGTCCAAGGATTTATGTCCAGATGGATCCACCACTTGAGAGGCCACTAATCATAGCCTTTGTTTATATTTTCATGTCATTCCTATTGTGTATTTTCCATTTAGAAAATGAATTACCCTAAGCAACCTTAGCCCAGGGAAAAGACTCAACTGAATATAGCCAAAATTCCTAATTTTAAATAAAAACACTTGGAATTGGTGAACCTGAAACAGAAGGTCTTGGACAAAATCACTTATAATTTCTTCTTCTTCTTCAAAATAGCCTTAAATAATAACAGTTATGTTTGAGAAAAAAATCAGTTTTAGATGTCAAATAAAAGCTTTTGTAGTAATATCATGTATTTTGTAATAGAATTTCAAATAAATTCATTCTTTTAGGATAGGAGGAAGGAGACAATAACCAGTGTCAATCAATGTGTTTTAAAATAGGCTCAACAGTTTGTTGTTTGTTTTTTTTTTGACAGTATCACTTCAAAAAATTTATGTATACATATAACTTTTCAATTTTTGTTTGGCACAGTGTCAGTGAATTTTATTCTGATTTTGTCTATACTGAAGCTGGAACAATATTTAATTAAGGTAAATTCTACTTCACTCCAAAGAAGGGAGGAGGGAGGTTTGTTTATTGTACCACAGTTTTAACAGACTTAGAAAACATGTTTCTTTTCTTCCTTTTAGAGAAGGAAATGACACTCATGTTTTTTGAATTCCAATTTTATATGTTCTTTTTCATTTCTCTTGTATTTGAAATGTTCTGACTTCTGGACCCAGGAGATAAAAGATTTTTATCTCCGTATTCTCAGGATTTGAAAAGAAAAGAAAAAAACTAAGATGCTTTTTCTTATACTAAATTTCAACAGTTAACTCTGGATGTTAGCATTTTTCAGCACTCTTAGATGAAGGACAACAAATAATTCCACTTTTCCTTTATAAATTAGCTTTAATTTTTAGATTCCAAGTGCATGATATTTGTCTTTATGGCAAGTTTTATTGATGGCTAACAATAATTCAGATTTGTGTTCTCTAAGCCCAGATAGTTGCATCCCTTTGTTTTTGAATTGAATATGAGATTCTTACTCTTTTCTCTGACAGTCCTGATCTAGATATAAATGGAAGAAAATCAGTATGTCTGTGATAAGTACTATCGTTGAAATTTGTAGAGGAGCTAACAGAACACCTGGTACAAAAGTGAGGAGAGTTGGGGGAGGTATCACGGAGAAGTGATTGTGCAGTTGGTATGTGAAGCCTCAATTTTTAACATTTCCCAGTAAAAACAGGTGAACAAAAGGAGAAGAAAATCAGATGGAATACCTTGTATCAACACAAGGTTTGAGCTTATTCTGGGAATGATAAGAATTCCTCTGTGGCTCTCAGATGGGATTTATAAAGGAGACTTAAGGATATACCTGGACAGATAAATTGAGGTTCCATTGAGAAAGTCCTATTTATCAACAGCTAGAGAATTAACTTTTTCTTCTGTAGTCAGTAACTTCAGGAAGCATTAGAATCCCATTTGTGTGTTAGAATCCAGTAAGTGACAAATCATGTAACAGAGGTGTGAATAGATCTGAGCAGCATATACATTTTCTATTGCTGTCTAACAAATTACCCTGAAGAGTACACCACCACAATTCACCCTGTCTCCCAATCATTCACATTCCATCCATGTTCAAAATCCACTTGTCCTTTCTTAAGACCCCCAAAAGAATCATTCTGTTACAACTTCAGTTCTAAGTCCAAAATCTCGTCTAAATCAAATCCAGGTGCAGAGAAGGCTCTTGGATGTAGTTCCTTTAGTATAGCTTTTTTTAGTACAATTCTTCTTGGCCCATGAAAATAAAAATATAAATCCTCTGTCATCTTCTTACCCAATAGAACAAGTATAGGATAATCATTATAGACATTCCTGTTCAAAAAAGGAGGAAAATTGGAGACACAAAGGAGTAACTGATCTATAACAGTTATAAAGTCCAACTGGGAAGTTTGTTGATTACCACTCATATTTTAGAGAAAAATCTTCATGGCCTCTCTGCTTTTTCTTTTATTGTCTTATACTGTTTGGTTCAACCTGGTGATGTTCTGCATATATAAATCTTTTATAAACTTTGTGGATCTTCTATAAATCTCATTGGGGTTTAAACCACTAAACAAATACACAAGATACCTCAAGTTAAGCCTGTGTCTCCCTTGGGTTCCTTGGAAGATGGCTACAGAACAATGCCTAAAAACCATATAGTTTGATGGAGAGGATCTCTGAGGCACATTCCTTATCTGACTGAATAGTACTTGGACTGAATTTTGTCTTTCTGAGATCTTAATAAAAGATTTTACAGTCATACCCTTGACTTAATCTTTGGACCATATTTTCCTGACAATTCCCTGGATTGGATATTTACTCAGAAGTCTTTTCTTAATTTTTATACCATTTGACATCTGCAAAGGCTTAACATTTCCCAAACCATCAAGTCTTGGCTTGGTTTTGCTTTACAGTCTTTCCTTTAGTTTATTTCTCTCCTTTATTAGCACCAAGAAGAAACCACATGGCACTTTTAAAATGGTTGAAAATTCTCTTAGCTATATTACCCAGTTGATTAAGTATATTTTCTACTTTCCACAGAATTGCAAATAAGAGGGTTGCTAAACTTCCTGCCACTACATGAAAAGATTCCCTCTTCATTCAGTTTTCAATAACTTTTGCCTCACTTTTCTGTAAGCACTTATAAAAGGCCTCTTTAAAAGTTTCCCATGTAGTTGCTCATAGACATGAACAGACACTTCTCCATAGAAGACATACAATGGCTAACAGACACATGAAAAAATGTTCAACATCACTAGCTATCAGGGAAATTCAAGTCAAAACCACATTGATATACTACCTTATACCAGTTAGAATGGCAAAAATTAATAAGGCAGGAAACAACAAATGTTGGAGAGGATGTAGCGGAAGGGGAGCCCTCTTACACTGTTAGTGGGAATGCAAATTGGTACAGCCACTTTGGAAAACAGTATGGAGGTTCCTCAAAAAGTTAAAAATAGAGCTACCCTATGACCCAGCAATTGCACTACTGAGTATTTACCCCAAAGATACAGATGTAGTGAAAAGAAGGGGTACATGCATCCCAATGTTCATAGCAGCAAGGTCCGCAATAGCCAAACTGTAGAAGGAGCTGAGATGCCCTTCAACAGATGAATGGATAAAGATGTGGTCCATATATACAATGGAATACTATTGAGCCATCAGAAAGGATGAATACCCACTATTTGCATCAAAATGGATGGAACTGGAGGGGATTATGCTAAGTGAAATAAGTCAAGCAGAGAAAGACAATTATCCTATGGTTTCACTCATATATGGAACATAAGGAATAGCATGGAAGATATCAGGAGAAGGAAAAAATGAAAGGGGGCGAATCAGAGAGGGAGACAAACCATGAGAGACTATGGACTCCAGGAAACAAACTGAGGGTTTCAGAGGGGAGGCGGTGGGGGGGATGGGTGAGCCTTGTGTTGGGTATTAAGGAGGGCATATCTTGCAATGAGCACTGGGTGTTATATGAAAACAATGAATCATGGAACACTACATCAAAAACTAATGAAGTACTGTATGGTAACTAATATAACATTTAAAAAAATTGAAAAGATTAAAAAAAGAAGAAAAGATGCATGGTGACTTAGAACTATTTGAATTGGTTGAGACTTGATTTGTGGCCTAATATGTGATCTATTCTGGAGGAAGTTCCATGTGCACTTGAAAAGAACGTATATTCTGCTGTTTTAGGATGAAATGTTCTGAATATATCTGTTAAATCCAAAAAAATTAAAAAGAATAAAAAGTAAGATAAAAAAATAAATAAAGTAAAAGTTACCCATGGGCTTATATAAAAGACTCTGAAGCTTTACCAGGGGTTTTTAGGATTTTATCACTTTGTTCTCAGAGCTCACTACCTGAATACAAAGGCATGCCCACATTTTAGTATTCATTTTAACAATATCCCACTTCCAGGTATCAAAATCTGTATATATAATGGGTTCTATTATTGTGTAATAAATTACCCCAATGCTTTGCAATTTACAATAAAATTTTCTTCACTAAGTTTCTGTGGGTCAGAAATATGGGAGTAGTTTAGCTGGGTGGGTCTTTCATGGGGTTTAGGTTTGGGACAGGATATCAGACATCTGAAGAGAAAGGAGACTCTACTTTCAGTTCAATAACATGGATAATAGAAGGAAACTTAATTCCTTGTCACATGAACATTTTCATAGAGCTATGCATGAAAGCAATCCAACCTGGTAGCTTTCTCAGCTCAAAATGAGTGATCTGTGAGTGTGAGAGGTAACACTGAAGTTCCAGCTGTATATAACCTAAGCTCAGAGATTACAGCAGTTGCATATATGACATCAACTGTGTTGTATGTTGTTGGTTACACAATCCAGCCCTGATAAATATGGGAAGTGACTACACGAAAGTGTGAATATTAGGCAAGGATCATTAGGAGCCATGCTGAAATCTGTCTAACACAATCAGGCACTTATACTTGAGCTAGGGAAAGCCACAATCCATTTTAATAGTTTAAGCTGAATATGAAGGGAAGAATAGGATTAGAGAGGAGAAATTGGTTTGAGAATTATTTCAGAATGAGAATAGCCTATATTGTACTTACTAACAAAGTGCTTATTAAGAACAATACAGAGGAGCAAGAATCAGGTGAAAATTTATAGGAGGGGCATGATTGATTGAAGTCATGGCCCCAATTTTTCTACCCTCTTATTTCTGTAACATTCAGTAAGGCCCTGCTGCACTGACTCTGGGCTTGTCCATATGACTGATTTTGACCAAAAGTGTATTAGCAAATTTGATGAAACCATAGTCTTGAAAAAAAAAGGGTGGTGTTGTTTTTTTCCGGACCTACATAGTTTTGTGGGGAACTAGAGTTCAGATATATAGACTGGAAGTCAATATACCAATAAATAGAAATATTTTAAAAGGATTCTTTTAGTACCAATGATTCCCTCAAAATGAAAAAAAATTGAAAGTATTTGGAGTGGAAATTATTTCTATTATAGTGCCTCTAGAATGGTTATCCCTTTACTGTCTTTCTCAGACCTGCTAAAAACACTGAGAAGCTTTACTGTCAGAAATGGATTACTTTTAGTGTTCTAGAAAAGTTGTCCTATGTGTCTGGAGTAAAATGAGGAATAATGTTCTCCAATTCTTGGTGTTCCCTGCTAAACGATGTGTCTTCGAAATAAAATAATGCTCAAGTTTTAGGCTTCGTGCTAGTTCTCATAAATGAATAACATTTTCACCACTCTTTCAACTTGCAAGCCCTTTATCTTAAATTTAATTTAATTTTTTCCAACAACTGGGAAATCTGCTTCAGCATCAGAATCATAAATTATTAACTTCACCTATTTCTCAGTGGGACATGGGTTTATGAAAATAATCAAAATCTGTTGTGGAACATTACAGAAGTTACAAAGTTTTGCATATTTCTATGTACAATTTTAATCCTGCTACACCTTAATAGAATGAGTGGTAGGTATATGATTCATGATTATGTTTGAATTTTAAACCTTCTCTGTAGTATATTTGCTCTGTGGTACTGAAGTAAAGACTCCGTGAACTACCTTTTTTCTTTGCCTGCTGGGTCTTTAAGTTCTACCAATAGAGGGCAACAGAAGAGATTGGGAGCAGGAGGAAAGTGAGGGACCTGTGCTTTCTAGGTTGCCTACTGCTCCTAGTAAGATAGCCCCTGCAATTAATGTTGGTCTCAACAACAGCAGTGAAGCAGATGGTTAGTGTGTCAAGGTTTTCTTTTGTCTTTGTTTACTTGTTTTTAATACTCCTAGAAGCAACACTGGGGTGTCTCTGCAAAGGTACAAGTAGCAGTTAGGCGGTACCATCTGCAGAAGTTTGAGAACTTACTCCCTGAGGTCTCTCCTCAGAGTTCCTTAGGTTCCAACAGAAATTAAGTGGCATCTCCTCCTTAGTAGGCTGAGTTCCAGCTCCTCCATACTCCTCCCCCAACACGTTGAGGTTTTGATAACTCCAAACACTTCCCTTTGTTTCCCCAGCACTAAGGTTGATAATTACTATTTGCAATCTGTTTACCTCACTATTCCTCTTTTCTTTATAATTTGTCAATACCTTTTTAATGACTTGTCTGCATTAAATACTTTGGGTTTTTGTTTTTTGTTTTGTTTTTTGTTTTTGGAGTAAAGCAATAGAACTTTATTAAACAAGGATACAGAAAAAGCTCTCAGGAGTGAGAGGGGTCCCAACAGGGTTGCCCCACTAAATACTTCCTTAAAATTACTAGCATGGTTCCTGTTTTCCTGACTGAATCCTCACTGATGCAGGAATTGATAGTCTCCTTATTCTAATACCTGCATCCTGTCATAAATTTCATATCCTCATGAAAAATCGTCTCCATTTAAGGTGGACATCATCAGCTTAAACCACTCACTGTTCTTCCCATATTGCTACTTTCTATAAGCATCCTTATCACTCTAAACACAATTCAAGTACTTTGGCATCTACGATGCTGTTCTAATGAAAAAAAAAAACATAAATGTGCCAATTTTAAGTATTTTAATCCCCTTGAGTTAAAGAAATCTTATTATGCGTATAGAATGTGGAGATCCAAGCCTTGGTTTGCTGTTGGATCTCTGTTCCCCTCCCTACTTCTCAAAATGGAATCTGGCTCAAGGGAGACACTTCTGTGTCTTCCTGAGAGATAGAGGCAGGGAATTCACTTTACATGAGTACTTGTGCCATTCCCTGAATGCTTACAGGCCTTGGGGCACTGTCCTTTGCCCAGCCTGAGGCTATTCATCTAATGTAGACGAACGTAGCTGCTCAAGTCTATGGCAATTTCATCCTAGCTTCTGTTGACTCCTGGTTGTCCTTTGACTACTGTCACTAGACAGTCTCCTTTAGTATTCCAAATGAGCTTCGAAGCTCAGTGAAGCCTAAGCAAGCATGGCAACTTTTGATCATTTGCCTTATTCACATTCTCTCTCTCTTCTTTTATTCTTTCTCTGTCTTGTTCTTACTCCCTTCTCCTTCATCCCCATCTTCTTTCCTTCTCCCTCATGGAAGTGGAATGACATTATTGCTCTTTCTTCTTTGCCATATGTTCCTTTTGCATCATGCTCTTCTTATTCCCTAAATTGTATTTGGCTTAATTATTCCCACAGGCCATAATTATAGAAGACTTCAGAGGAATATACATTTATGAATTTATGGAGAGAAATAAGAAAACTCACTAGTACATTATTTCTCAAATATGATCCACTTAACACATAGCTCTGTGGTTCTTTGGATATGAAAGTACAATTTCTTTTTAAAAGATCGTGGGAAAAATGGAATCTTTAGAAAAATTGACAACAATTAAATCTAAAACTTCAAAGAAACATTATGCTGTAGGAGAATGTGTTTAAAATGGAATGAAATGTGAGGTCAATGTAAAATGTCACAAGATAAGTCAAGAGTAGGAGGATGGGATGGGGCAGCAAGTTGAAAGCAATATGGGGGTAAAGGTTTTTTGCTTTTTGAGTGTCGTACATAGAACTATTCACATAATCATCATTTTTTTGAGAAAAAAGACAAAAACTCCTTACACAGTAAATGAGGACCTTGATTCATTGACCCTTATATTCCTCTACAGACCTATTTTTACATTGTTACAAAGTCTTCTAATCATTGTTCACATCTCTCCTCAATCAGTTCCTCAAAGAGCATGTGCTGATTAGGTCTTACTATATTTCATTTTTATATATTCTCATAGAACCATGTTCTTGTCCTTCTGAATATGCATCTCAGTGCAACTACACATTCATTTGATTGTTTAATATCCATGTTCTCTATCAAATAGTAGCTTTCTGAAAGAATAAAATACATCTGGTTCTACATACCATTTTATGCTCAGCACTTAGCAAAGTGTCTCTAAAATAAGAGCACAAATATCTATTGAATTGATGATTGAACACATTCACAAAATTCTGAGTCCTGAATAAAATTACAGTATAGCATTTTCTCTATTAGTTCAGGCATAGACTGGTGGAAGAATATAATTCCATGATATAATTGTCATGGCTATCCACAGCTTGGTCAGCACCAAATGTTTTTCTTTTTTTTTTAATGTTAAAACTTTTTGATTAAGTTGTTTTAGTGACTCTACAAAGGCTAGCTCTCAGTCGACCAGTGCCTTTATGAAAGTAATCAGTATTTCCTGAGCTACTGCCCTTGACAAAGCTTGCTCCCTGGGCCTGATCAGGTATATTTAACCTTGTTCTAGCCAAAGACTCACTTGAATTCCTGAATAACAACTAGAATAAAATAATTCTTGAGCATGTTTAGTATTAATAAATAATTAAAATACCAATAAGCATTTGACTACTATGAGAACACTAAAAGTAAACATAGAGACAATAAGAACACTGAAAGTGCCTCTATATTTTCTAATCCATCATGAACACCATATGAATCAATTTGTAGAACTTTTACAATTAAAAATGTTTGACAATTCACTATGTTATTCAGAAGGTAGTGCAAATTATCATGGTGTGATAGTTAATTCCATATGTCAGTTTGACTGGGCATGGGCACCCAGATATTTGTTCAAGCATTATTCTGGGTGTATCAATGAAACTGTTTCTAGGACAGATTAATATGTGAATTGATGGACTTAACTAAAGCTGAGCACCCTTCCTAATGTGATCGGGTCTCATCCAGTAGCTGGAAGGCCTAAATAAAATAAAAAACAGAGTAAGAGGGAACCCCTCCTGCCTGACTGCTTTCAAGCTAGGACATACCCTTCTTTTGTCCTTCCTTGGTCTCAAATGGAAACATCAGCTCTTCTGGGTTTTCATGTCAAACACCCAGCATTTAGACTAGAACTATATCATCAACGTTCAGGTCTCCAACTTACGGCTTCAGGTTTTAGTCTCTATAATCACCTGAGCCAATCCCTTATGATATATATATATGATCAGGCACAAGGCAGAGATTACCACTCCCAAGGCTCTTATTCAACATAGCACTGAAATTCCTAGCAAGTGCAATCAGACAAGGAAAAAAAAAAAAAGACATCCAGATTGGAAGGGAAGAAGTAAAATTGTCAGTGACGTGATCTTACATATAGAATATCCCAAAGATTCTACCAAGAAAGTGTTACAAATAAATTTAATAAAGGTACAAGATAGAAACTGAACACAGAAAATTAGCTGCATCTCTATACACTTCCAATGAATTATCTGAAAAATAAAGCAATCCTATTTACAGTAGCATCAAAAACAATAAATTACATTTAACCAAGAAAGTGAAATATCTGTGCACTGAAAACTATAAAATACTGTTGCAAGAAATTGAAGAAGACATAAATAAATGGAAAGATATGTTATATTCATGCACTGAAATAATATTGCTAAAATATTCATACTACCAAAGGCGTCTATAGATTCAATGCAATCTCTATCAAAATTGCAAAGGCATTTTTTATAGAAATAGAAAAAAAGATCCTAAAGTTCATGTGGAACCACAAAAGACCTCAAATATCTAAACCAATCCTGAGAAAGAAGAACAAAGCTGGAGGCATCACACTTCCTGATTAAAACAATATCACAAAGCTATAGTAATCAAAGCAGTATGGTACTGTCATAAAAACAGACAAATAGAACAATTGGGAAAAAAATTGACAGCACTTAAATTAATTCATGCATATATATGGTGAACTAATATTTAACAGGGAGTCAAGAATACTTAGTGGGGAAAATCTGATACTCTCTTCAATAAAAGTTGTTGGGAAAACTAAATTGCTACATGTGAAAGAATAAAACTGGATCCCTATCATACATCGGTCAGAAAAATGAACTCAAAATGAATTAAAGACGACCTGAAATCATAAAATAAAAAAAAACACAACACAACAACAAAAAAAACCACAACAACAGAAAAACAGAAAAAACACCCCTTAATATTGTTCTTGCCAATGAATTTATGGATATTACATGAAAAGTACAACCAATAAAAGCAGAAATAAACAAGTGAGACTACATCAAACTAAAAAGCTTCTGTATAGTAAAAGAAAAGACAAAAAAATGAAAAGGACCTGCAGAATGGGAACTGAGGGCTTCAGAGGGAAGGGGGATGGGGAAATGGGATAGGCTGGTGATGGGTAGTAAGGAGGGAACGTATTGCATGGTGCACTGGGTGTTATACGCAACTAATGAATCATCGAACCTTGCATCAGAAACCAGGAATGTACTGTATGGTGACTAACATAATATAATAATAAAAAAAAAACATTAAAAAAAAAGAATGGGAGAAAATATTTGTAAGCCACATATCTGATAAGGTGTTAATATCCAAAATATATGAGGAACTCACACAACTCACTAGCAAAAACAAACCAATTAAAAAATAGACAAAAGACTTAAATAGACATTTTTCCAAAGAAGATATGTTCCCTTTGTTTGAGTTGTATGTTCACTTTCTTGACAGTGTCTTTCAATGCACAGAAGCCTTCAACTTGATGGAGTCCAAATGGTTATACTTTTAGTTGGTTGTGTTTTAATTGATATGTGTAGGAAACTACTCCCTTATCCAAAGTCGTAAAGATTTATACTTGTGTTTTTTTCTAAAATTTTTGAGCTTTATGTCTTACATCTTTCATCAATTTGAATTAATTTTTGGATACAGTATGACGCAGAGGTCTCTCTTCATTCTTTTGTAGGAGGCTATCCAATTGTCTCAATACTTTTTTTTTTTTTTAAAGACTATGTTTTCCTCAATGAATTGTATTGGCATCCTTATAGAAAATAAATTGATCATAAATGGAAGGGTTTATTTCTAGGCTTCTAATTCTATCACATTAATTTATGTCTATCACATTGTCATACCGGCTTTGTCACTACAGCTTTGTAATAAGTCTTGAAATTAGAAAGTGTGAGTTTTCCAACTTTTTTTTTCTCTAGATTAATTTGACTATTCTGGATTTTTTTTTTCCACATGAATTTTAGGATAAATTTATCAATTTCTGAGGATTTTGGCAGGGATTGTACTGAATTTGTATATAAGTTTGAGAGGTATTAGAACTTCACTATTAAGTCTTCCACTCAATGAACACAGCCATCTTTCCATTTGTTTGAATCTTTTCTTCCAATCTTTTAACAATGTGTTGTAGTCTTCAGGGTGTTTTGCAGTCTTCTGTTAAATGAATTCATAAGTACTTAATTCGTCTTGGTGCTATTATAAATTGAATTATTTTCTTTATATCCTTTTCTGTTCAATTTCAGTGTACAAAAATAAAATTAATTTTGTATATCAGTCTTATGTCCACATAGTTGCTGAACTCTATTAATTATAATAATTTTTTAGGGAGTTCTCTGAAATTTTCTATTAATAATATAATGTCAAATTTAAATATAGGTAGATTCTATTTTTCTTTAAATTTCTTATGGGTGTACCTTTCCTTTCATTTGCCTAACTATTTGGCTAGAGCCTCTAGTACAATGCAGATAGAAATGGCAAAATTAAACATCCTAGTGTTATTCCTGATCTTAGAAAGCATCCAGTGTTTCACCATTATGAATGATGTTAGCTGTGGATTTTTTATGATATTTGTACCAGGTTGAAGGAGTTTGTTTCTATTTCTAGTTTGTTTAATGTTTTTGTCATGAAAGGGCCCTAGCTTTTTTTCAATGCTTTTTTATGTGCTTATTGAGATTATTATGTGGTTTTTGTCTTTTATTCTATTAATATGGTGTGCTACATTGTGATTTTTCCAATTTTGAATCAACCTTGCATATCTATAATAAACTTCAGTTGGTCATGATGTATAATCCTTTTTATATGCTGCTGAATCGAGTTTGCTAGTACATTATTGATTACTTTGTATCTATATTTGTAAGGGATATTGATCTATAGTTTTCCTGTGATTTGTGATGTCTTAGTCTAGCTTTGGTATTGGGGTAATATTAGTTTATATTATGAGTTGGGAAGTTTTCCATTTTAAATTTTTAAAGAAGTGTTTTATGAAGCACTGTTAATTCTCCTTTAAATGTTTGGTCAAATTTTCAAATGAGATCAAATTGGCCAGGGCTTTTATTTGTGGGAATTGTTTATTATTTCAATCTCTTCATTTGTTACAAGACTTCCCAATTTTCTGTTTACTAATTCTGTTTCAGGTGTTTGTGTCTTTTCAAAAATTTCTTAATTTCAGAGGTATTTTAAGTTGTTGGTACACAATCGCTCATTGCATTGCCTTTTTAGTCAGTCTACGTAAAGGTTTAAAAATGTTACTGCATAGAACAAGCTTTTGGTTTCATTGATTTTCTCAATTTTTCTGTTATCTATTTCATTTATTTCTAATCTAATCTTGAACATTTTGCACTGTTCTCATTAATTATATTGAGGTGCATATTTTCAGAGGTCCTTACTCTGTCATTCAAGATGGTACCATCTCAAAGAGTCATACTTCTTTTTTTTTTTTTTTTAGTTTTTATTTAAAGGCCAATTAATATCCAGGGTAATAATAGTTTCAGGTATATGATTTAGTGATTACCACTTCCATACAATATCTGGCGCTCATCACAACAAGTGCCCTCCTTAATCCCCATCACATATTAAACCCATCCCCCACTCCCCTCTGTTCTGGTAACCATCAGTTCTCTATAATTAAGAGTCTATTTCTTGGTTTACCTCTCTCTCTTTTTTTTCTCCCTTTGCTCATTTGTTTTGTTTCTTAAATTTCACATATGAGTGAAATCATATGATATTTGTCTTTCTCTGACTTATTTCACTTACCATAATACTCCCTAGCTCCCTCCATGTTGTTGCAAATGTCAAGATTACATTTTTTTTATGGCTGAGTAATATAATGTGTGTGTGTGTATATAAATACATATATATGTATATATATACATATATATATATGTATATATATAAACCACATCTTCTTTATCCATTCATAAGTCAGTGGGCACTCGGACTGTTTCCACAATCTGGCTAAATAATGCTCCCCATAAACATTGGGGTGCATATATCCCTTTGAATTAGTATTTTTATATTTGAAAAATACCTAGTAGTGCAATTGCTAGATCATAGAGTAGTTTCATTTTTAATTTTTTGATGGACTTCTACACTGTTTTTCAGAGTGGCTATACCAGTTTGCATTCCCACCAATAGTACGAAAAGTTTCCCTTTCTCCACATCCTCACCACAACCTGCTGTTTCTTGAGTTATTGATTTTAGCCTTTCTGACAGGTGTGAGGTAATAGCTCATTGTAGTCTTGATTTGCATTTCCCCGATGATGAGTGATGTTAGCATCTTATCATGTGTCTGTTGGCCATCTGTATGTCTTTTTGGGAAGATGTTTGTTCATATCTTCTGCCCATTTTTAATTGGGTTATTTTTGGGTGTTGCGTTGTATTAGTTCTTTATATATTTTGGATATTAACCATTTATTGGCTATGTCATTTGCAGATATCTTCTGTCAGTTGCCTTTTAGTTTTGTCGATTGTTTCCTTTGCTGTCTAAACTTTTTATCTTGATGAAGTCGCAATAGTTTATTTTTGCTTTTGTTTCCCTTGCCTCAAGAGACATATCTAGAAAGAAGTTGCTACAGCTGATGTCAAACAAATTACTGCCCGTGTTCTCTTCTAGGATTTTTATGGTTCCCTTCTCACATTTAGATCTTTTATTCATTTTGAGTTTATTTTTGTGTATGGTGTAAGAAAATTTCATTCTTTTTCATTCTTTTTTATGTTACTTTCCAGTTTTCCCAACACCATTCATTAAAGAGATTGTCTTTTTCCCATTGGATAGTCTTACCTGTTTTGTTGAAGCTTGACCATAGTGTTGTGAGTTCATTTCTGGATTTTCTCTTCTGTTCTGTTGATTTATGTGTCTGTTTTTGTGCCAGTAGCATACTGTTTTGATTACTGCAGCTTTGTAATATAACTTAAAGTCCGGAATTGTGATAGCTCCAGCTTTGTTTTTCTTTTTCAAGATTGCTTTGGCTATTCATGGTCTTTTGGGGTTCCATACAAACTTTAGGGTTGTTTCCTCTAGTTCTGTGAAAAATGTTATTGGTATTTTGATAGTGATCACATTAAATGTGTAGATTGCTTTGGGGGAGATAAACATTTTAACAATATTTTTTCTTCCAGTCCATGAGCACAGAATGTCTTTCCATTTCTTTGTGTCATCTTTAATTTCTTTCATCAGTATTTTATAGTTTTTAGAGTACAGGTCTTTCACCTCTGTGGTTAGGGTTATTTCTATGTATCTTATTGTTTTTAGCACAATTGGGATTGGTTCCTTAATTTCTCCTGCTCATGCTTCTTTATTAGCATATATAAATGTAGCTGATTTCTGTATGTTGATTTTGTATCCTGTGACTTAACTGAATTCATTTATCAGTTCAGGCAGTTTTTGGGTGGAGTCTTTCAGGTTTTCTAAATATAGTATGATGCCATCTGCAAATAGTTAAAGTTTTACTTTTTCCTTATTGATTTGGATGCCTTTTAATTCTTTTTGTAATCTGATGGCTGAGGTTAGGTTTTCTAGTACTATGTTAAATAACAGTCATGAGAGTGAACATCCCTGTCTTGTTGCTGACCATACAGGAAAAGCTCTCCATTTTTCCCCATTAATTATGGTATTAGCTGTGTGTTTTCCATATATGTCTTTATTACATTGAGGTATGTTCCCTCAAAACCTACTTTTTTGAGGGTTTTTATCATTAATGTATGTTGTACTTTGTCAAATGAGTTTTGTGCATCTATTGAAATGATCAGATGGCTCTTATCCTTTTATTAATGTGGCATATAATGACTGATTTGTGAATATTGAACCACCCTTACAATCCAGGAATAAACCCTACCTGATTGTGGTGAATGATTTTTTTTTTAATGTATTGTTGGATTCAGATTGTTGGTATTGTACTGATAATTTTTGCATCCATGTTCATCAGTGATATTTGGCCTACAGTTTTCTTTTTTAGTGGTGTCTTTATCTGGTTTTGGTATCGGGGTAATGCTGGCCTCATAGAATGAATTTGGAAGTTTTCCTTCCCCTTCTATTTTTTGGAATAGTTTGAGAATAGGTATTAACTCCTCTTTAAATGTTTGGTAGAATTCGCCTATGAAGGCACCTGGTACTGGACTTTTGTTTGTTGGGAGTTTTTTTGTTTGTGTGTTTGTTTACTGATTCAATTTCTTTGTATGTTATCAGTCTGTTCAAGTTTTCTATCTCTTCCTGTTTCAGTTTTGGTAGTTGTAGGTTTTTAGGAATTTATCCATTTCTTCTAGGTTGTCCACTTTGTTGGCATACAGTTTTTTGTAATATTCTCTTATAATTGTTTGTATTTCCATGATGTTGGTTATTTCTCCTCTCTAATTTGTGATTTTTTTTATTTGGGTCCTTTCTATTTTTGATAAGTCTGGCTAGAGGTTTATCAATTTTACTATTTTTTTTTCAAAGAACCAGCTCCTGGTTTCATTGATTTTTCTATTGTTTATTTAGTTTCTATATCATTTATTTCTGTTCATAGAGCCATACTTCTTAGATAAATTTATAATCACTCATCCTGGCTGTACTCAGTTATTAACTGCATAGGCATAAGAGTAATGCCTCTCTGGACATATGCCTTTATCAGAGTTTCAGTTTATTATAATAGGTAGGAAGGCAGACATCACCTTTTTTCTAACTTCTCTATGTGCATCTCCTCCTCAAAGGATATACTTATTAAAAATATTACCTTTCCAGCTCAAAGAGAATTAATTTTTAGTCAACAGCAATGTATTACCTGCTTCCAACTCTAAACGTAACTAGAAAAATGTTCCATATTGTCTACTCTGATGCAGGGGGAAAAGCAGTATCTTTGGAGTCAGATAGACCTGCTTGTTAACACTTAATAACCCTTATTAGCCTTTCCACTTATTTAACGTGCAGAATTGTTGAATGTATATGTGAATTACTAAATGGATTATTAAATGAATGAATGGCTATATAAAATTGCTTAGTGAAGAATATATAGTTTTTAAGAAGTTCAACATTAAGTATCTCCCTTGTGTGTAGCATATTTTTGCGATATAAATACAAGCATCTAAGATTTGCTGTACTTTTAAGTAAGGGAGATTTCAAATGCATTATGTCATGTGTTCTAGGTAACATACTGTAAGGTCATTGTTATTATTATACTATCCAGAGAAGGCTTTGATGACATACAGATCAAAGTTTAGGGTCCAGGTTCTGAATACAGTCCCTGATTTCTTTCCACTACTCTGATTTAGCTTGTTTATTGACTACTTGATAAATTATTTGCTTGGTGAAAACATTTTCAACTCATACTTTAATTTGGATAGTATAACATAGTTTAATCTAACCTACTTTGAGATTTTGATAAGGTTTGTGAAGGATAAATGTGACTGAAACACTGAGAATGAGGATATATTCTTTTTTAGGTTTCAGGAGAATAAATGTGAATCAGTTCATGGACAGTGTTTGCTTTGCCCTATTCATGACATTTAGATTCAAAAAAGAATTCGTTTGTATTGTCTTTTTGCTCTAATACGCATCAATAGATCTCCTCATTGCCTAGCATTCTGCATGCAGGATTATAATGAGGTACATGTTATTGAAGACCAACATAGGGGATCAATTAACTTAGATTCAAACCCAGCACTAGGAATTGACAGTCCTAGTGGAAAGAACCACTGTGCTTAAATGTATCTCTAATGCCACTTTCTAGTTCAAAATTATAGTGTTTTCCTCTGCAGTGGATCTTCTTGATACAAGGGCTAGTGTGTTCTTCATATGATTTGGGTTGTTCTCAAAAACGTGTTTGCTGTCTTAATGAGTTCTCAAGAGACAGTAAAAAAAAAAAAAGCAGGGCTTCTCATTTACAGGGCTCACTGTGATTTAAAGCATTCATTATAAGGGACTTCATATGAATTCATCTTTCATATAAAGCTGCTTTGGTCTGAAATTGCACACAGTATTCAAAGCCTATGCACAGAGTGTTATATCATAAAGAAAAATAAATAAATTGAGAATGTGCACAGCAATCGAACTACAATATAGAATTCCTAGTTTAACAGTGGTCATTTACAATGCACTAATATTAGGAGATAACTTTTCCAAAGGTTGTGACGACTTTCTTATTTGCATAAAATTGAATATAACGTGAATTGGCTAGTTCAAGTAAATGTTTCATTTGTTGATACAAAATTGTTGGTATAAAGTGGCAAATCTCATGAAACATTGCTCAAATTATAAATTTAAAGATATACAGAATGATGTCAAAATGAGTGTGAAATGTGTTATGTAATTTTACCTATAAACTGATTATAAGACAAACAGGATAAGCATATGAAATAGTAAGTTATATCCTTAAGGGAAAAAATAATCTATAGTTGTTTTTCAGGGGATATAAAGGCTAGATGTACACAAAATAAATTTTAGTTTTGTTAATGTTACTTTTCAGATTTTTTTTTTTTTTTTTTTTTGGTCCTTTCAGATCGATCTCTGATGTCTCCTTTTAGGTGTACATAATAGTAGACTTCTAGTTTAAACTTGACGTATGCAGAAAAGAGGATTTATTTGAAGAGTTTTATCCAAGGAATTTTCTAAATGGTCCTATTAAATATCATCTAAGGCCCTTCTTAAAAAAAAAAAAAAAGAAAAGTTTATGTGTATGTGTAACTTTGATTTATTTGATTCAAATGGATTAGAAGTAATTACACGCTATGTTATTTTGGTTATTTTTGCCACTGTGATGGATTAAATAATAATGAGTTCAATACATTTGTGAACATCTTAATGTTTTCAGCCCCCGAAATCGTTTAAATCTTAAAAAAAATACTTTAAATCCTTAAAAAATTTCAGCTTACTAGCACCTTGCTATTTTTTTTTTTTTTTTTTGAGTATGGTTGGACACACAATGATACTTTAGTATCAGGTGTACAGTGTGGTGACTCAACAAGTTTACCTGTTATGCTTCTATTATAAGTTACACTCACCAAAGTGTAGTTACTGTCACCATAAAACCCTATTGTAGTACCAGGAACTATATTTCTTATGATGTACCTTTTAGTCCCACCACTTATTTATTACATAACTAGAAGCCGTGTCTCCCGCTTTTCTTCACCCATTTCGCACAACCCCTACCACCTCCCTTCTGGCAACCATTAATTTGTCCTCGGTAATTATAGATCTGATTCTGTAATTTACTTGTTTTTTGGTTTTTGTTTTGTTTTGCTTTGCTTTGTTTTGTTTTGTTTCGTTTTTGTCTTTGTTTTTTAGTTTCTATGTATAAGTAAAATCATATGGTATTTACTTTCTCAGTCTGGCTTATCTCACTTAGTATAATACCCTCTACATCCATCCATGTTGTTGAAAATGGCAAGATGATATCCTTTTTGTGGCTAATATTCCTCTGTTTGTGTGTTGGTAATAAACATGGGGCTGAATATATCTGTTTGAATTAATGTTATCATTTTCTTTGGGTAAATACGCAGTGATAAAATTACTGAATTGTATGGTATTTCTATTTTTAATTTTTTGAGGAATAGCCATACTACTTTCCACAGTAGCTGTACCAATTTACATTCCCATCAATAATTCGTGGGGATTCCTTTTCCTCCATATCCTCACCAACACTTATTTCTCATCATGTTGATACTAGCCCTTCTGACAGGTGTAAAGTGATATCTCATTGTGGTTTTGATTTGCATTTCCCTAAAGATTAGTGGGTTAAGAATCTTTCCATGTGCCTGTTGACTATCATTATGTCTTCTAGTTCTTTCGTCCATTTTTAATAAGATTATGTTTTTTGGTGTTATGGTATATAAGGTCTTTATATATTTTTGGTGTTAACCCTTTATCAGATATAGGGTTTGCAAATATCTTCTCCCATTAAGTAAGTTATCTTTTCATTTTGTTAGTGGTTTTTCTCACTGTGCAAAAGCTTTTTATTTTGTTATAGTCTCAACAGTTTATTTTTGCTTTTTTCCTTACCCGAGGAGACATCTAGGGAAATTTTGCAAGCCTACTGTCAGAGAAATTATTGTCTTGTTTTCTTCTAGGATTTTCATGGTTTCAGGTCTTAACATTGTGTCTTTAACCCATTTTGAGTTTATTTTTGTGTTTGGAGTAAGAAAATGGTTCAGTTTCATTCTTCAGCAGGTAGCTGTCCAATTTTCCTAATATCATTTGTTGAAGAGACTGTCTTTTTCCCATTGTATATTCTTGCTACCTTTGCCATAGATTAATTGACCATAAAAGTGTGGGCTTATATTTGGAATCTCTAGTCTTTTTCATTGATCTATATTTTTCTGTTTTTGTTGTAGTACCATTCTGTTTTAATTACTACAGATTTGTAGTATATGTTGAAATCTGGGATTGTGTTACTTCTAGCTTGTTCTTCTTTTTCAGGATTGCTTTGGCTATTCAGAGTCTTTTGTAGTGCCGTATAAATTTTAGGATTATTTGTTATAGTTCTGTGAAAAATGCTATTGGTATTCTGATAGGGATCACACTGAATCTGTAGATTGCTTTGGGTAATACGTACATTCTAACAATATTAATTTTTCCAATCCATGAGCATGGAATATTTTTCCATTTGTTTGTGTCATCTTCATTTTCTTTTATTAGTGTTTCATAGTTTTCAGAGTACAGGTCTTTTACCTCTTTGGTTAAGTTTATTCCTAGGTATTTATTCTTTTTGGTACAATTTTAAATAGGATTGTTTTCTTAATTTTTCGTTCTGCTTCATTTGTGTATATATAAATGTTGCCAATTTCTGGGTGTTAATTTTGTATTCTGCAACCTTACTGAATTTATTTATCTCATTTGTAGTGGATTCTTTGAGGTTTTCTATGTGTAGTATCCCGTCATTTGCAAATAGTGACAGTTTAACTTCTTCCTTACCAATATGGATATTTCATTGCTTTTTCTTGACTGATTGCTGTGGCGAGAACTTCCAGTACTATGTTGAATAAAAGTGGCAAGGATGAGCATCTTTGTCTTATTTCTGATATTAGAGGAACTTTACCTTTTTAAAATGTATTTTTATTTATTCACTTATTCAGTCTTTTGTTTATTTATATATTATTTTTATTTGGTGACTATATATTATTGTGACACATTACTTTTCGTCTATTACATCCTCCTGCATCCTTTCATCCAAATCATTAGAATTAATGTTGCTTTATTAATTTCTTATTTAAAATGTGGTTATATATGTATGTCTGTGTGTATATATCAATACCCTCTAGTGATTTTCCTTAATTTTAAACTTAAGAAAAGACATCATATTGTGTTGTTTTCTCCATGTTGTTGTATATTTACTCTTTTTCACTATTATGTTTCCTTTGTGTAAATAGTCAATATTTTTTCCCAATCTCCTATTTATAGGCATTTGATTAATTTCAAACGTTTACCTTTATGCTGCTATGTTTGCTGTTATGAAAATTCTTAGTATATGTTTGTTGGTACACAGATGGAAGAGTATTTCTTGGATATATAACTAGGAATAAAATTATTGAGTTACAGGAAATGTGAATATTAAAATATCTAAAGTGGTTGTAAAAATGTACACTCCCACATCCATTTTTGAAGATCCCACCTATTCCCAAATTTTGAATTCTTATTATTGTCAGACTTCTTAATATCTGCTAACTGAATGAGTACAGAAAGGCATCTCCTGGTCTTTATTTGTATTTCCCTGAATTAATGAAGATGAGGATCTCTTCCATATGTTTATTGGCTGTCAATTGTTTTCTCCCTCTCCTCGTTTTTTAGATCTCCTTGTATTTATCCTTCTTCCCAGCTCAGAGAAGAATAAAGTCAGTATCTGTTATCTATTCTAGAGATCCTGACAGAGTCTGCATTAGGTTTCTATTGCCCTGTAAAAAATTGCCCCAAATTTAGCAGTATAAAAAATTAAACATTTACTGTTTCACAGTTTCTGAGAGTTAGGAATCAAGGTGGTTTTTACTCAAACTGTGAGTCTCAGCTATGGTCATCACAAGGATTTAGTAGGTATTTTTAAAAAAAGAAGCCACTTCTGTGATAATTCATGTTTTTGAAAGTCCCCATTTACTTTATAAATATTGGCTTAATTTTCCTGCCAGGTGGGCTTTTCTATAGGGCTAGTCACAACATGAAAACCAGCTATGTCTGAGCAAATGACAAGAGATGGAGAGGGAGAGAAAGAGAAAATACTCAAAATACAAGCAAGTCTTTTAATAACTCAATCTTGGAACAGAAACAGTGAGAAACATCACTTCTGCCATATTCCATTCATTCATAGTGAGCCAGTAAATCCAGTCAATGGTTAAGGGAGGAGAATTTAGCTCTCTTGACCCTTTACATCACATGCATGTTTTTGCCTCTACTACTTTGCCTGCATCAACTTTTGCTCTGCTGGGTAGAGAAAGTTGAAATGGACATGGGAGGAACTGGGCATCATGGTCACTATATTCCCTGAGTTTTCTTCTTTCATATGATCCATTTTGCAATTTTAATGACACATCAAAACATACTACAGACCACTTGATAAGAGTTTGTTATTTGTAGAGGAAGAAGGCAGGATTATTCAAAGGAATGAAATTAATGTCAAAAAACATTTGAAATGTATTATCCACTAACCTAGAAATAAAACATATAGCTCTTTTAGTTGCAAAACCCAAAAATATAGCTTTCTGGGATAAACCAGGATGCTGTCCAAAAATCTTAGAGAGATCCACGATCAGATCTCTCCAACACATTCTCACAGGCATGAATGCCTTATAATTGAATGTGAGAAAAATTGAATATATTATCACTAAAAGAAATATTATGACTTCCAGTAAAACTGATACTAAAACTTAGATTTACCTTGGAAGAAAGTTTTGTGATTATAAAATCCAAATTGTTTTTGACCACTAACTCTACCAGAATCTCACAAAATGTTAATGAAACTTTATTTCCTAAAAATAACTTTTGCCCATGAGGTTTAGCCTAGGTTTGTTGATTTCTTTATCCGAAAGAAAATGGCAAGCTAAATTATTACTCAAAAAAATATGCCCCAAATTAGGTCCCTAATCAAATGTCTAGTTCATAAATCTCTCATGTGTACTCAATCTCACATTAAAACAATTAAAAATTAGAAATGCTAGCATTACTAGAAAGCATCTTTTCTAAGTAAAGATTTATGAATGCTGCAACTCAGTGTTGAGTATTTTAAATAAAGTAATCAATGTGGGGCTGAACATTATTTTGGGACTTTGAAAGATCCTAAGTAATTATTAAATAATATTTTGGATTTAATTTTATTTGTCTCTTGGAAAGGACTCAATATATTATCCATTACCTTTGAGATAAGCATATTTGTGGACTGTGCATCATTATAACAAGTATCTTTATGAAAAATTAGAATTTACTTGTATTTTGGGTATTACTATCAATATATAATTTAAGTGGTAATGGGATTTATTAAAGATTAACAGATTTTGGTTGGATTTATTTCTGTATTTGATGTTAAATAAAGTTAATCTCAGGAGATAATCAGGTACATTGTATGATATGTTGGATTGAACTAGGATACCATAGATTGGAATAACATTAAAGTTCCAAGGAAAACAACATGTTCCTGTGTTCCAACACTGAGAAGACTTGTTTAGGGAAAGCAATTTAACTCTCTCCCAAGAAGCCTTAAAAAATGGAGTTACCCTGGTAAATTTCCCAATGTTTGACATTTTGCCTTTAGTCTTACTGCCTCATAACCCTTAATGTGCTCACATATTTAGAGTGAACATAACTCAAGCGTCCATCAACTGCTGAACAGATAAAATTAGCATATCCATATAATGCAATACTATTTGCCAATAAAAAGAAATGGAGCACTGATACATACCACAATATGGCTGAATCTCCAAAAATTATGTCATGTGAAAGAAAACAGACACAAAAGACCACATATTGAATGGTTAAATTCCACTTAAGACATATATTTTTGTTGTTTCATTTTTATCTTATTACCTAGATGACAATACCACCTAACAGTTTGGTTATCATGTCAAAAATTAACACATAGTGTGACTTCAGATACAGAAGTTCAACAAATAATCAATAAAAGCATTTGTGAGAAATATTTGTCTCCACAAAATTTATAATAAAGAGTAATATAATTTTTATTATCTGTAAATTGTGTGCTATACATTCTCTACATCAGTAGGGGTTATAATAAATGTATGTACAAATATATGTTTACACGTAGTTTTATTTGAGATCCACCTGTAAAACATTAACCTTCCCATCACTGGATGAAGAAGAGATCAGTAGTTGCTTGGGACAAAGGATAGGTGGAGTGTTTTTTGACTACAATTTGACTACATGCTACAAGTAGTAGCATGATTGACTGTATTTGGAGATAATAGGACTGTTTTTTATCTTAGCCTAAAACTACCAAAATTAATAAATTTCTGTGTACATAAAGTAAAAAAAATTAAAAGTATAGTCCAGGGTTACATTTTAAATAGGGATAGGTTCAGAGGTTTTTGGCAGACCTGAATACATTAATAACAGGCCACTATTGGTCATTTAAGAAACTCCAGACAACTTAGGGACTCTATTTGACCATTGGCCTTAATCTGTACAGTTCTATAAAAACACAAAGCTATTATTCCTTTTGTCATAATTTTGTTTACCATCTAAACATTCTTTAATGATTAGAATCTAGTATCCTGGGGTTTGATTGGTGGAAGAGATTT